>NC_083426.1:46449697-46750411 GCF_020745735.1 Hemiscyllium ocellatum
TACAGTTGTAAATAGCTATCTTCTTCCCCCTTCGGACCTTAAAGCAGATGCAGAATTTTTTGAAAACAATTCTCATTAACAGGCAAACTGCCTTTCTGGTTCTACACAAATGCAGAATCAAGACCAGCGATGTTTTTTGTCACTGTTAGAGAAAGGATAGGGCTGGGATGGTGAACATGTTATGAAGCACTTTGGTGTAGGTAGGACTTGAACGCAGATTTTCTGCATGAAAGATAGGAACGCTATCAATGTACTGAGAGAGCCGTGATGGGGTAAGGCAGAGTTAGAACCATTCAATACAGAAGAGGCCCCTTAGTACATACCAGCAAAAAAAAAACACTATCTATACTGGTCTCACACTAGGCCCAGAGCCTGTTAGGACACTAAGTGCTCATCCAAATCCTTTTTAAAAGGTTGTGAAGTTTCCTGCCTCGACCACCCTCCCAGGCAATGCATTCCAGACCCCCGCCACCCTCTCGATGAAAAGAAACTTTTCCTCAAATCCACATACAACCTGCTGCCTTTTCACCTTGTTATCGATCCTGCAACTAAGAGGGACAGCTGCTTTCTAACCACCTTCTCCATGCCCTTCATTATCTTTTGCATCTCAAGGTGATCCTCCCCACTCAATTCTTTCTGCTCCAAAGAAAATAACCCGAATCGATCCAGCCTCTCTTCAGAGAGAAACTGCTCCACCCCAGGCAACATCCTGGTGAATCTCCTCTCCAGTGGAATCACAGCTTTCCTATAATGCAGTAAGCTGAACTGCACAGTATTCCAGCTGTGGCCTAACCAAAGTTGTGTTTTGCTCTTTACTCTATGCGACAGATGATAAAGGCAGGTGTCCCAAATACCTCCTTAACAACTCCCCTATTAACCTGTCTGACCACCCTTTCAGGGATCTGTGGCTAATGTCTCTGTGCTTCCCAGTGTCCTACCATTCTTTAGGTATTCCCTTGTCTCGTTACTTCTTCCAAAGTGCATCACCTCATATGCATTATGGTTAAACCCCATCTGGTACTGATCTGCCGATGTGACCAATCGGTTTATATCCTCCTGAAACCCAAAATCTTCCTGCTCACTGTCAACCATCAGGCAAATCTTTGTGCCATCCGTGAACTTATCATATCCCTGCATTCTCCTCAATATCATTTTATATAAATCATCAATAGTAAGGGTCCTAGTACAGATCCTTGTATGACACCGTTGGACATCAGTCTCCAGTCTGAAGAAAGTAACACTCAAGGAAAATATCATCACCTGGTCCAATTCAGACACTCCCCTTCCTTCCCACAAGTTCTCCACCTCCATTTTGGAGAACAGTCCGTTAACTAACATTTACTACAAGCCCATTGACTCCCATAGCCACCTCAACTACACTTCCTCACACATTGTAACTATGAAACCATTCTCCTGATTTCACCTTCACAAATGTTCAGATGCTGGATTTGCCGCTCACAATGTGGTATCTTCTACATGGAGGAGACTAAAAGCAGACAACAGCTTTGTGGAACACCTCCACCTCAGTCCAGACGCACGATCGGTCACTTGTCAATTTTAATTTTCCACCTCGGGCCTGCTCTGCCCTCAGTCTGATTGAGCTTTATTGGAAAACCAACACAAACCCGTGCACCTCCATCTGGGTGAAAACAATGACTGCAGATGCTGGAAACCAGATTCCAGATTAGAGTGGTGCTGGAAAAGCACAGCAGTTCAGGCAGCATCCGAGGAACAGGAAAATCGACATTTCGGGCAAAAGCCCTTCATCAGGCCTCGATTCCTGATAAAGGGCTTTTGCCTGAAACATCGATTTTCCTGCTCCTCGGATGCTGCCTGAACTCCTGTGCACCTCCATCCCTCATCCTCTACAGTCTTCTGCACTCTATATAGAGCTCAACAATTTGAGGTCATATCCTCAGCGTCCATCTTGTTTCATTTCTTCCCCCCTCATCCACTCTAGTTTTGCTTCATTCTTTATCCCTTTGTGGGAGGCAGAATGCTATTATTAAGATATTCACACCTCCTCTGGGCATAACTTTGCCTCTTTCCCCATCATCACTCGCTCTGGCTACTGTATCATGAAATAACAAAAGGTTTAATCTCCCCCAACATTCACCCAATCACAAACCTTTCCTGTTGTTCTTCCTGCCTTGTCCTTGCCTCACCAACTCTGACATTCCAATCTTTCGTCAGCTCTGATGAAGGGGCACGGAGTTGAAATGTTAACTCTCTGCAGATGCTGTCTGTTTAGCAGCATGTTTCTACGTTCCTTTTGTTTTTATTTTGAAAGAATGTTAGGTGAGGGCCTGGGAATGTTTGCACCAATCCCAGGACAATAGTCACAGATAACAGGCCAGAATAAAAAAAGGCCGCAGCATGGCAAGTCTATAGCAAAATTTCAGCAACAAGAATAGAACTTGCTGGGGGGAAAAAAAAATGTGTGGTGGTATCTGTGGAGAGAAATGGTGGGGTCCGGTCAGAAAAAGAGGGGAAGACTAAACAAAGAGCAGAGAACAAAATGGCAGATACTTGTCAGAATGAAAGAGGAGACTTAAACAGTACAGGCAGGATTCCTTCCACCACTCCCTCAGTTATTTCTTCCAATTCCAACCTCACTCCTGTTCAAATTCAATCACCAATGTTCCATAGGGTTCTGCACCACGGTGAAGTACAGTTGGAGTGGAACTTCCAAGTCTGCTCTCCATTGCAGGTTAGAGACGGACAGAGATATCGATGGTACTGAAGGATCCTTTCACAAATTTCTTGTTTTGCAATGCAATTCAACTGACCGCATTAAAAAGATATCCTTTTGAAAAAACCGCCGCGTTTGGGAAAGTAACAGCCCGCAGTGGCTCAACACCACTTGCATATTGGTCAGCTCACATTTTTATCAGCCTCTAGGTCTTACTGCTGATTGTACATGTTTCTGGCTAGCTAAGTCCAAATTCCTGGTGCCTTTTTTCTAGGAACACGTGCAAAACGTTTTGCTGGGAAGAACGGGGTGGAGGATGAGAAAAGATGTTGGTGTTCAGAAAGGCAACAAAAAAAAACAAACTCACTTCTGTCCACCACTTCACAACTTCCTAGACTATGCCTCCAGTTCAGAGCAGGTGCAGAGGGGATATATTGAAGTGGACCCAAAGTCGATGGAATTTTAGCCACAGAATTAGGTGGCGGAATGGAGAAAGACTGCAGAAAGCTAGAACAGCCCTCGTGAATGAATCACAGAGAAAAAAATTAGTATCAAAGTTCAGTGGGTCTTAGGGAAGGCAAATGAAATGCTGGTTTTTATGTCAAAGGGAATGGAGTATAGAGGTAGGGAAATCTTGCTAAAACTTACAAAAAGCACTAGTTAGACCACAGCTGGAATACAGTGAACAGTTTTGGGCCTCTTGTCTAAGAAAAGGTATGCTGACGTTGGAGGGAGTCTACAGAAAGGGAGAGTCTCGGACCAGAGGGCATAACCCCAGAGTAATGGTGGGGTAATAGAACAGTGCAAGGATTTCTTTTCTCAGATGGTAGTGAATCCGTGGCATTTGACAGCCAGCTTTGACCATTTTCCCCACACCACTGCCCCCAAGGGAACAAGACTCAAGGTGACAGCAATGGCACCATTTTTCAAGATGGCGGCAATGGCCTCTGCGGTGCTCCTAGCAGACTGATGGGATTGGTGGTAGTGTGGTAGGCCCAGTGTGGTGCTCCTGGAATTGACTGTGATGTGAGGGCATTGGTGGGCACAGAGCCAATTGTGGAGACCTTTCCCACCCTCAACGTTGAGTGCAGCATGAAGTGAGGAAGAACTCTTTTGAGTTATATCTTAACTTTTTTCGTAACTCAAAATAGCGCTGGAGTGTGGCAACATATTACACTTTTCACTATATTTATTTGTTGAATCATTTTTTTAAAAAGTCAAAGTGAAATAAATTAAAACAGACATTTAATCGCTCAGTAGTCATACAGCCCAGAACCTTGGGACAAGGCAGCTTCCCTCACACCTCCTCAATGGTACTTAGCAACAGCTTATATTTACCCAGCATCTTGAACATTATAAAACAGTCCAAGGTGCTCACAGGGTTGTTATACATCAGTAATACCAGTGAGCTACATAGAGATATTCGGTCTGATGACCAAAAGATGTGGCAATGATGTAGATTGGAGAGTTTGAAAGAAGGAATGAGAGATTTAAAGAGATGGAGACGTCTGTAGAGGGAATTACAGAGCTTTGGAACTCTAATGTCGATGGTGAAGTAATTATAATTATAACCACAGAAGAGGCCAGAATTGGAGAAGCATAGATATCCCAGGGGTTTGTGTGATTGGTAGAGAGAGAGAAAAACAAGGATTTTAAAATCAAGCGCCATCTTTTTTTAAAAAAAATTCTGTGGTGTATATGTGCAATGAACTGCTAGGATGCAGGTACAATTACAACATTTAAAAGACATTTGGATAAGTTCATGAATAGGAAAGGTTTGGAGACTCATAGATCAAATACAGGCAAGTGAGACCAGTTTAGTTTGGGAAGATGGTTGCCGTGGACTAGTTTGACCGAAGGATCTGTTTCCATGCTGTATGAGTCTATAAGGCAATGTTTGACTGGGAGCCCAAGTAGATCAGCAAGCACAGGGGATAAACCAGGGAAATGGGGCCTTGTGCAAGAGAAGACACAGGCACGAGAGGTTGGGATGACTGAGCTTCAAGAGGGGTAGAACATGGGAGGCCAAATTAAAAGTGTGGAATAGTCTTGTCGATGAGGTGACAAAGGAGCAGAGAAAGGATGTGGGTAACATGAGCTGCGATTGGTTGGGGTGATGGGGTGTTTGGGGTACTGAGGTGAAGATAGGTGGTGTTGGCAATGGCACAAGTTCAACACTGAAAGCTCATCTCAGGATGAGAGCTCAAGAAGGTCAAGCAAATCCAGAACTGTATGCATCTGCACTACCCTCCACTGCTGGATAACTGAATAATATTGCCGCCTTCTGATATACGAATACTAACCACGTGACAAGGGGTGGGGTTATCCCTCATGGCTTTGGATTAACAAATGATATACAGAGAGGGAGCAAGTTAGCAAGAGAACTAATCCCTGCAGATGACAAAATGACAAGTCTGATGATAATCAACAAAAGCATGCCATGTCTCAGGATTACAGGAACAACTGTTTGTTTCTGTACAGTACAGATCACACCCTCCTGTGGGGGGCTTGTGGAGCAGTGAGAGTGGTTCTACTCTGGGTGCAAACGGTCTAGGTTCAGGTCCTCCCTGCCCCATAGGGGAGTCATAACAACTTTGAACTGGTCAATTGAAATCACGATACCCTCCCATGACATTTTACTGGGATTGTGATAGGGAACATGTGGTAGGCCATTCAATCCATGGAGTCTGCTCAGTCAAAGATGGACAGCACAGAAACAGACCAACTCATCCATATTGACCAGATTAACCTAGGCCCATTTGCCAGCACTTGGTCCATATTTCTCTAAACCCTTCCTCTTCATATACCCATCCAAATGCCTTTTAAATGCTGTGATTGTATCAGCTTCCATTATTTTCTCTGATAGGTCATTCCTTACACACACCAGCCAATGTGTGAAAAAGTCACCCCTTAGGTCCCTTTTTTTTTAAAAAGTATTTCCCCTCTCACCTTAAGCCTATGCCCTTTAGTGCCGGACTCCCCCACCCCAGGGGATGACAGACAGAAATTCCTGTGTACCCAAAATGTTTACCTGCCACAGGTCCACATGCCTTGCCAGCCATCTCTCAGTCTCACTGCTAGCACCCAGTAATCCAGCACAAAGCTAACTCTAATTCTATATGTCCTAGCATGACAGGGGCCGGTCGGTCGGTCAAGTGACTCTATCGCAAACTGAAACGAGTAGTAGTTGGTCACATACCAACAGAAGCCATATCCCTGCAACACACAGGCAACTTTTCCAGCCCTGGGCAAATCAAATCTGGAGTGTAGCCCCCTGACCCTCTCTCAATACGATACCCTGCAACCCGTGATGCCATAAGGCCTACAGGTGCTGAACACGTGCAACTCTTCCCAACTCCTGTGCTTTGGTCTCTTAAAAAAACAGTTCATCATTTGGTACGACAGACTCCCACGTCTGCTTTCTTCAAGTTCCAATGAAATGACCTTACACAGTAGTTAGGCCACTATTGGAATACTGTGTGCAATTCTGGTCTCCCTGCTATGGGAAAAGCGTTGTTCAACTTGAAAGGGTTCAGAAACTATTTACAAGGATGTTGCCAGGACTGGAGGGTGTGAGCTACAGGGAGAGGCTGAATAGGCTGGAGCTGTTTTCCCTAGAGCACCAAAGGCTGCGGGGTGACGTTTTAGAGGTTTATAAAATCACGACAGGCATGGATAGAGAAAAATAGCCAAGGTCTTTTTCCCAGGATGGGGGGTCTAAAACTAGAGGGCATAAGTTTAAGGTGAGAGGGGGATGATTTAAAAGGGACCTGAAGGGCAATTTTTTCATGCACAGAGTGGAATGAGCTACCAGAGGAACTGGTGGAGGCCAGTACAATTACAACACTTACCTGGATGGGTACATGAATAGAAAGGGTTTAAGGGGGATATGGGCCAAGAGCTGGGACTAAACTAATTTAGAATATCTGGTCAAGTTGGACCAAAGGATCGGTGTCCACGATGTAAAACTCTATGACTTCCTCCACGATGCATTCATACACAGCAAATCTAACATGTTTGACACCAAACCCATGCTTCTTTCCTATGGCCTCGAGGGACCATCAAAATGTCAGACAGTCCCCTACCAACCTCCCACACCATCCCTCTCTCTCGCAGGATGCAGCCCTTTTAGGATTAAGGGACTGAGCTGCAAATGGGGGCCAGGCTCAGAAAAAAAAAAGGGTCAAAATAGTTACAGGCTGCGGGCTCACGAGTCACTGTGGGAATCATATGCACTTACTGGGAATCGTACTGATAAACATAAACAAGTGCAGTATTTCAAGAAGTATTGAAATAAAAATGAACATAAGGGTATCTAATAGAAGGGAGATTGATTATCAGATTAATAATCACCCTAACCTCCTAACAGTTCCCTCTGTCTTGCTTTCTCCATTAAACTGCACAATCTTCACAGTCTGACTTGGCAGATTTTTTTCTCATTTGAAGTCTTGCTCATTCCAATTCTGGAAGTGTTCTCAATTTTTGCCCACGTTTTTAAAATTAAAACGCACAACACAACACGATGGCGAAAGCCGCAGGGAGGACCATGGGAAGGGTGAACTGGTGGCCCTTGGTCTGGACTGTACGACATAGGGCCGACATTAAGCGTAATGACCCCACCCAAAATGAGGAGGCAGTCACGGCTCAGTGGGTACTACTCAGAGTCAGAAGGTTCAGACCCTTCCCCCAAAACAAAATCTAAACACTCCAGGGCAGTGATGGGGGGGAATAATGCAGTGTCAGATTCGGTCTTTCAGATAAGACATGAACTTCAATTGTACCTGCCCTCTCAGTCAGGTCCCAACACTCAAAGAAGAGCAGGGCAGCTTCTCCTGTGTGTCCTGGCCAATACTTACAGCTAAATTCTAGTTTAAAAGTGAAGAATGTTAGACAACTGTTTCAGTGGCGTGTTTGGAAACTTGCTTTGTGCAAAGTGACAGTCACAGTTCCCTGAAGAACAGCTGTGATAATTGTTCAAAAACAGCAACACTCCCAAGATCCTGAGATATGATAGATCAGTGCTCACCTTTAAATGAGTTGAGGATTTGTGGAGTGAACTAATGCAATTTGCATAGCATTCAGTGAAACCATGCTTTGTAAGTGAGCGTATATCAGGGCAGAGGTTTCCCTGATTTTAGCACAGCAGTGGTAGCAGCAACCTTGTCTCCGTCTCTCTGTCTCCGTGTCTCTGTCTCTGTCTCTGTCTCTGTCTCTGTCTCTGTCTCTGTCTCTGTCTCTGTCTCTGTCTCTGTCTCTGTCTCTCCGTCTCTCTCACTCTCACTCTCACTCTCACTCTCACTCTCACTCTCTCTTCAGAGTTTGTATTTATGCTAAGATGGGGTTCCCCACACCCCCAGGACTCTCATCCAATTGATCTACCAGCAAACTAGTTCTCAACTGCAAGGTCAGACCACTCGGGATATTTTGAGTGAGTGCACAGGTTTGGTTGTTATACAAAGCTCACATTCAGGCTATTTTAAAAATTAGCTCATTTATCATTGGTGTATAACAAATTGCCACCACAACAAGGTTGTTCCAATTTGGATTGGCTGCTTCAGATTAGTGTTCTGTACACCGATTGGCCATTTTAGCCCAGTACTGTGCACATGGATTGGTTGATTCAGTTCAGTATAGTACACAGCATGTGGTTATTTCACTGACCCTGTATCTCTAGCCTGTACAAATGAAGTGTTCTGGTAATGGACACATAATTCCTTCCAGGGTTTTGTTTTATCTCTTTTTGTTTTGTTGTTCCTTCACAAACAAAGCAGTCCAAGGCCCTGACTGCAAAGTTCTCAATTTCTCCAGTTGTCCTGTACCCTCAACCCATGCTGCTCTCTGACTGTCTAGAGTGACCTTGACAGGGAAATACTCAGCACATGCACATAAATATAGCTCAAACAGCCACTTTTATTTGGCTGCTTGTCCTTGAAACAGAGTTTGGAAATATGAGATGTCTGGTTAACTGAAAGACCCTGGAGATGACAGAGGAATGTTAGCTTTATATCTTAGCTTGCCATCAACATGATACTATAGCCCCCACACCATCCCCTTCACCCTTCCCTGAAACCCTGAGTAAATCAGGCCCAAATCATATCACTCTGTGACTCAAAGCTCTGTATAATGGGCCATGGGTAAATATTACACTGGAATAATTAACTGCTTCAGGCACACATCTTAACTGTTCTTTCCCCATAAAGACAATCACAGTTCAGGTAAAGTATAATCATTTTAATCAAACTGACAATGTGTGACACAGCTCCAGGGGGGTGGTCTTCTGTTTCAAAAGGGAGATACACTACCGCTGGGTTTCAGTTTAGCTCAGTTGGCTAAACGGGTGCTTTGCGAAGCAGTGAGATGCCACCAGCCCAATTGATGGGTTCAACTCCCAATACCACTGAGGTTAGGACTCTCCTTCTCTCCCCCTTGCCTGAGGAATGGTGGCCTTCAGGTTAAATCACCGCCAGTCATCTCTCTTTAATGACAGAGCAGCCCTGTGGCCTGCTAAGAGGCTGTGGCAACTTAGACACTGCCACTGCATCACCCAGCGGCAAGTAAGAAAGGCAGTGTTCTCAACTGAACTTACACCCTGCTGGTCAGTCAGCTAATGTGTGCTTTACCGATCTGTTGATCAAGCAAATAAAAGCAAAGTAAGGAAAATCTGAAATAAAAACAATGTGCTCGGGAAACTCAGGTCTGGCAAAAGCTGTGGAGAGAAACGTGTCAAGTCTGACAGGTTTCTCCAACACTTAAAGTTAATCACTGGCCTTATGGACCAAGACCCCATCTCCTTCTTTGGGTCAAGAGACCACGGCATTTATTAAAACAACAGCAAGTGCTCCTGATGTGCTGGCCAGTATCAGCCCATACTCCCCACACTCACTTCATTCTATTTGGGGGACCTTACTGCCCTCTGCCTAAACCACAAATGGTTCGACTACAAAATGTAATTGCATCTAACAGAAGGTATTAGGGTTAGTTTTGAAGGGTACAATGAAGGGTGAATCATACCCTGTAAATCGATCGTTCCTGATCTTGAGAGTTAGCTCTTGCTGGTATTCATGGATTGAAACCTCAAAAGCAGAGGCCTGAACACGTTCTCCTGGCTCACACCACTGCGCAGTCTGAAGGAGCACTGTATTGGGACAAGGAAAAGACCTTATGGCAATGTGCTCCTCCCCAATACCCTGCTCAATATTTCACCCCTAGTCAGTATCACTCAAAGAAGATAACTGCTTACTGCTCCTTTTGCTGAGCATGAATAGGGTGCCTTGTTTTGACACTGCAATTGTGACAAACCTTGCTGTAGTATTAGAGCTCCCAGATGAATCACTGTCATGCTTAAATTTTGAAGCTGGAAGTGCCATTTCTCCTGCCCCCATCATATTCTTGTGAACAATTAGATCTCTGTTCTCAAGTGCGTCACATCACCTCAAATGGCCCACGTTTGTGGTTTCTGCAAACTCCCCTCAACACAAGCAATGGTTACGGTCTATTAGAGAATCTGCACATGCTCTGGGACAAGTCAACTCAGAAATCACTGAAAAAATCCTCAGCATGAACAGAGGCATTATCCTCGCAGATTACATCTGACGCACAATAGGACTAACATCACGGCAAGCAACGTTCAAGTCAAATTTATTTCAAGCCAGCTTGTGTCACGCAAATCATTGTGGTACTTGATCCATTCCCCCAGCTCCAACTCCTCGTGCAACAAACAATGCACAGCCAGCACACAGACTGAACAGAGTCATTTAATCCCATTAAATGCTCCGGGGATCAGAAAATAGTACTTTGAAATAGCTCCATCAGCGAGGGTAATATGGCTTTATTCAGCAGAAGATTAACTTCAAGTTCTATGTCCAGATGACTGTCTGGCTCGAGGGGGAGGGGGTCGAGGGAGCATGTATCAATAATGGAATACGCCTTGTTACAGTCACAAGTATCTACTAAACACCCACCTTCCCTTCCTGAGAATAAAAGGATGTGAATATTCCTGCTGGAGCCTGGGTAAGAAGAGTTAGTGACCAATCTGTTGGGAGCAGTCCTACCTCTGGGATCCAATGAACAATCCTAAGCCCTGAACACAGTCCGGGCTTGGGGGCCTTGGGGAAGTGATGCACAGTCAAATGTCAGACAGCCCAGGATGCAAAGGAGTTCCCTTTCTGCATACACAAAACAAACCAGGTGGTGATCACTGCATTGTCAGGGCTTTTCCAATAACACACTCATTGACTACTTCATTGAATGAAGCACTTAGAGTCATAGAGATGTACAGCACAGAAACAGACCCTTCGGTCCAACCCATCCGCGCTGACCAGATATCCCAACCCAATCTAGTCCCACCTGCCAGCGCCCAGCCCATATCTCTCCAAACCCTTCCTATTCATATACCCATCCAAATGCCTCTTAAATGTTGCATTTGTACCAGCCTACACCACATCCTCTAACAGCTCATTCCATATACGTAACACCCTCTGCGTGAAAAAGTCACCCCTTAGGTCTCTTTTATATCTTTCCCCTTTCACCCTAAACCTATGCCTTCTAGTTCTGGACTACCTCACCCCAGGGAAAAGACTTTCTCTATTTATCCTATCCATGCCCCTCATAATTTTGTAAATCTCGATAAGGTCACCCCTTAGTCTCTGACACTCCAGGGAAAACAGCCCCAGCCTGTTCACCCTCTCCCTGTAGCTCAGATCCTCCAATCCTGGCAACATCCCTGTAAATCTTTTCTGAACCCTTTCAAGTTTCACAACATCTTTCTGATAGGAAGGAGAGCAGAATTTCATGCAATATTCCAACAGTGGCCTAACCAATGTCCTGTACAGCCGCAACCTGACCTCCCAACTCCTGTACTCAATACTCTGACCAATAAACGAAAGCATACCAAATGCCCTCCTCACTATCCTATCTGCCTGTGACTCCACTTTCAAGGAGCTATGAACCTGCACTCCAAGAAGGTCTCTTTGTTCAGCAACATTCCCTAGGACCTTACCATTAAGTGTATAAGTCCTGCTAAGATTTGCTTTACCAAAATGCAGCACCTCACATTTATCTGAATTAAACTCCATCTGCCACTTCTCAGCCCATTGGCCCATCTGGTCCAGATCCTGTTGTAATCTGAGGTAACCCTCTTCGGTGTCCACTACACCTCCAATTTTGGTGTCATCTGCAAACTTACTAACTGTACCTCTTACGCTCACATCCAAATCATTTATGTAAATGACAAAAAGTAGAGGGCCCAGCACCGATCCTTGTGGCACTCCACTGGTCACAGGCCTCCAGTCTGAAAAACAACCCTCCACCACCACCCTCTGTCTTCTACCTTTGAGCCAGTTCTGTATCCAAATAGCTAGTTCTCCCTGTATTCCATGAGATCTAACCTTGCTAATCAGTCTCCCATGGGGAACTTTGTCGAACGACTTACTGAAGTCCATATAGATCACATCTACTGCTCTGCCCTCATCAATCTTCTTTGTTACTTCTTCAAAAAACTCAATCAAGTTTGTGAGACATGATTTCCCACACACACAGCCATATTGGGGCTTGCTAATGCATAAATGCTTGCTTTCTTAAAGCATGCTTCATAAGATTACACTGCAGCAATCTCAGTTAGCAGGACAGACTCTCACCAGTCAGACTTCTAAAAGTTTACTCTTTTCAACACCCGTTTACTCACAAAGCCATACAGTCAAGTACGCAGACATTAAGACACTCCTCAGAATGCCCAGAGTCAGAAAGTGATGGGTTTCACACGTAAAGACATCTCAATATCAACTGAGTATTCAGCACTTCTCAAATGAAGGCTAAAGAATTGTCCAGGAGGACTGGAGAAAACAAACATTCAGAGTCTCAAGTGAGCCCACTTTACCCGGGCAATGGATTGTGGGGCAGCTCTTTCTTGCAAATGCACTCTGGCTGAAAACAAACCGAGAAGGAACAGGACAAAACAGCAACTGATTGTTAACATGGCATCACCAAATCCAGCATCAACACAGGCCCAGTGACACTGGGAGTAATGTGTCACAGAGACAGAGACTGACACAGAGAGAGAGAAGAAGAGAGAGAGAGAGAAGAGGAGGAGAGAGAGAGAGAGAAGAAGAGGAGAGAGAGAGAAGAAGAGAAGAGAGAGAAGAAGAGAGAGAAGAGGAGAGAGAGAAAAAGAAAGAAGAGAAGAGAGAGAGAAAGAAAGAAAGAAAGAAAGAAGAGAGAGAGACAGAGAGAGAGAGAAGAGAGAGAGGACAGAGACAGAAAAGAGAGAGATAGAGAGAGAAAGAAAGAAAGAAGAAAGAGAGAGAGAAAGAAAGAAAGAAGAAGAGAGAGAGAGAGAGAAAAAAAGAGAGAGAGAAAAAAAGAGAGAGAGAAGAGAGCGGTGGGAACATTTGGGGTGCAGTGAGACCTGATTTGACTTATATTTTAAGCTTCATGAAATATGAAGTCCCTTGGGATACCCTGAGAAAGTAAAGGTACATCCAAGGTAGCATCTCGCTCTTTCTGATGACTCAGATGATCTTTGTGGCTATAGCAGCCACTTAGGCTACTGAAGGTTCATTGTCGGGCTCTCACCTGCAATAGAATCTACTGGAAACTTCTCATGGCCATTTCTAAATAATATTGTTTTGAATCATTTCATAGGATAAGCGAGAGTTACAAGGCCAACATTCATTGTACATCCAGAATTGAACATGAACAGAGTGGCTGGCGAGGCCATTTCAGAGGGCAGTTGAAAGTCAACCACATGTAGGCCACGCGGTCCTCACTTTCTCCCACATGTCGGCCAGACCAGGTAAGGACAGCAGATCCTCTGAAGGACCTTAGGGAACCAGATGGGCATTCCATGGCATGAAAATGACCAGAAGGTTGGGTTACCTCAGTTGGCACACGGTCTGAGGAACTGTGGTAAAGGACGCTCTGGAGAGAATGGAAGGCAAAGACAAGGTGCACCAATACCATGGCAGGCACAAGGTCAATCACAGAAAATGTTATAGGCATGTTGGTCTGGTTGTGGGGTAACATAGGAATCATGGATTAAGACTGAGATGTACCAAATTCACCAGATTATTCCCTTCTTTACAGCAAAACCAGTCAGAGTAGCAGAAACCTGGCCGACAGTGCTACATTCCCCGATATTGAGTCATAGAGATGTGCAGCATGGAAACAGACTCATCACTCCAACCTGTCCATGCTAACCAGATATCTGCCAGCACCCAGCCCATATCCCTCCAAAACACTTCCTATTCATATACCCACCCAAATGCCTCTTAAACTGTTGAAATTGTACCAGCGTCCACCCCTCCCTCTGGCAGCCCCCCCCCCCACCCCATCTATGCTTCTCATGATTTTATAAACCTCTATAAGGTCACCCCTCAGCCTCTGATGCTCCAGGGAAAACAGCTTTAGCCTATTCAATCTCTCCCTATAGCTCAAATCCTCCAATCCTGGCAACATCCTTGTAAAGCTTTTCCAAACCCTCTCAAGTTTCACAACAGCCTTCAGATAGGAAGGAGACCAGATTGCATGCAATATTCCAAAAGTGGCCTAACCAATGTCCCACAACATGACCTCCCAACTCCTGTACTCAATACTCTGACCAATAAAGGAAAGCATACCAAATGCCTTCCTCACTATCCTATCTACCTGCGTCTCTACTTTCAAGGAGATATGAGCCTGCACTCGAAGGTCTCTTTGTTCAGCAACACTCTCTAAGACCTTATCTGTACGTGTATAAGTAAAAAGTGAGGTCTGCAGATGCTGGAGATCAGAGCTGAAAATGTGTTGCTGGTTAAAGCACAGCAGGTTAGGCAACATCCAAGGAACAGGAAATTCGACGTTTAGGGCCAGAGCCCTTCATCAGGAATGAGGAGAATGTGCCAGGCAGGCTAAGATAAAAGGTAGGGAGGAGGGACTTGGGGGAGGGGCGATGGAGATGTGATAGGTGGAAGGAGGTCAAGGTGAGGGTGATAGGCCGGAGTGGGGTGGGGGCGGAGAGGTCAGGAACAAGATGGCGGTGCTGAGTTCGAGGGAATCAACTGGGGGGGGAGGGGAAATGAGGAAACTGGAGAAATCTGAGTTCATCCCTTGTGGTTGGAGGGTTCCCAGGCGGAAGATGAGGCGCTCTTCCTCCAACCGTCGTTTTGTTAAGTTCTGGCGATGGAGGAGTCCAAGGACCTGCATGTCCTCGGTGGAGTGGGAGGGAGAGCGCCTCATCTTCCGCCTGGGAACCCTCCAACCACAAGGGATGAACTCAGATTTCTCCAGTTTCCTCATTTCCCCTCCCCCCACCTTGTCTCAGTCGATTCCCTTGAACTCAGCACCACCCTCCTAACCTGCAATCTTGTTCCTGACCTCTCCGCCCCCATCCCACTCCGGCCTATCACCCTCACCTTGACCTCCTTCCACCTATCACATCTCCATCGCCCCTCCCCCAAGTCTCTCCTTCCCACCTTTTATCTTAGCCTGCTGGACACACTTTCCTCATTCCTGATGAAGGGCTCTGGCCCTAAATGTCGAATTTCCTGTTCCTTGGATGCTGCCTAACCTGCTGTGTTTTAACCAGCAACACATTTTCAGCTCTGTAAGTGTATAAGTCCTGCTAAGATTTGCTTTCCCAAATGCAGCACCTTGCATTTATCTAAATTAAACTTCATCTGCCCCTCCTCAGCCCATCTGAACAAGATCCCATTGTATTCAGAGGTAACCTTCTTCACTGTCCACTACACCTCCAATTTTGGCGTCATCTGCAAACTTACTAACTGTACCTCTTATGCTCGCATCCAAATCACGTGTCAGGTACAGACAGGGTAGATCAAGTGAATCCTTAGAGTATAAAAGGCAATAGGAGTATACTTAAGAAGGAAATCAGGAGGGTAAAAAGGGGACATGAGATAGCTTTGGCAAAGAGTTAAGGAGAATCCAAAGGGTTTTTAACAATGGGCGGCACGGTGGCACAGTGGTTAGCACTGCTGCCTCACAGCGCCTGAGACCCGGGTTCAATTCCCGACTCAGGCGACTGACTGTGTGGAGTTTGCAAGTTCTCCCTGTGTCTGCGTGGGTTTCCTCCGGGTGCTCCGGTTTCCTCCCACAGTCACAAGGATGTGCGGGTCAGGTAAATTGGCCATGCTAAATTGCCCGTAGTGTTAGGTAAGGGGTAAATGTAGGGGTATAGGTGGGTTGTGCTTCGGCGGGTCGGTGTGGACTTGTTGGGCTGAAGGGCCTGTTTCCACCCTGTTAATCTAATCTAATCTAAATACATTAAGGATAAAAGGGTAACTAGGGAGCTTTGTATGGAGCCACAGGAGATGGGGGAAGATACTAAACAAGTATTTTGCATCAGTGTTTACTGTGGAAAAGAACATGGAAGATAGAGTGGAGGGAAATAGATGGTGACATCTTGAAAAATGTCCATATTACAAAGAAGGAAGTGCTAGATGTCTTGAAACACATAGAAATGGATAAATCCCCAGGACCTGATCACGTGTATCTTAGAACTCTGTGGGAAGCTAGGGAAGTGATTGTTGGGCCTCTTGCTGAAACATTTGTATCATCGATTGTCACAGGTGAGGTGCCGGAAGACTAGAGGCTGGCCAACGTGGTGCCACTATTTAAGAAAAGTGGCAAGGACAAGCCAGGTAACTATAGACCAGTGAGCCTGACCTCAGTGGTGGGAAAGTTGTTGGAGGGAATCCTGAGGGACAGGATGTACATGTATTTGGAAAGGCAAGGACTGATTTGGGTTAGTCAATATGACTGTGTGTGTGGGAAATCATGTCTCACAAAATTGATTGTGTTTTTTGAAGTAATAACAAAGAGGATTGAGGGCAGAGTGGTAGGTGTGATCTATATGGACGTCAGTAAGGCATTTTACAAGGTTCCCATGGGAGACTGGTTAGTGAAGTTAGATTTCATGGAATATTGGGAGAAGTAGCCATTTGGAAACAGAACTAGCTCAAAAGGTAGAAGACAGAGGGTGGTGGTGGAGGGTTGTTTTTCCAGAATGGAGGCCTGTGACCAGTGGAGTGCCACAAGGATTGGTGCTGGGCCCTCTGCTTTTCATCATTTATGTAAATGATTTGGATGTTGAGCTTATTGGAAGGATGTTACGAAACATGAAAGGATTCAGAAAAGATTTACAAGGATGTTGCCAGGGTTGGAGGATTTGAGCTATAGGGAAGGGGCTGAATAGGCTGGGGCTACTTACCCTGGAGCATCAGAAACTGAGGGGTGACCTTATCGAGGTTTAGAAAATCATGAGGGGCTTGGGCAGGATAAATAGACAAAGTCTCTTTTCTGGGGTGGGGGAGTCCAGAACTAGAGGGCATACATTTAGGGTGAGATGGGAAAGATAGAAAAGAGACCTGAGGGGCAATATTTTCATACAGAGGGTGGTACGTGTATGGAATGAGTTGCCAGAGGAAGTGGTGGAGGCTGGTACAATTGCAACATTTAAGAGGCATTTGGATGGGTATATGAATAGGAAGGGTTTGGACTGATATGGGCCGGGTGCTGGCAGGTGGGACTAGATTGGGTTGGGATATCTGGTTGGCATGCACGGGTTGGATCGAAGGGTCTGTTTCAGTGCTGTACATCTCTATGACTCTACATGCTTCTTTCTTTATCTTAACCAAACCCTCAATTTCTCTCATCATCCAGCATTCCCTACACCTTACCAGCCTTTCCTTTCACCCTAGCAGGAATATACTGTCTCTGCACTCTCATTATCTCATTTCTGAAGGCTTCCCATTTTCCAACAGTCCTACAGTATCCAAAACAAATATTATCTTCCTAGACACTATCGATCTAATCTACTGAATGAATCAATCCTCCCAGCCTCCACATAATAACCCTTCAGGAATGTGTTTCTGCAAATTAAATCAGGAATATACTGCTCAAGTGCAAACCATCAATCGGTCTCGGTTGACAGATCTATTGAAGGATGTCATTGCACCTTTAGAGCTTGTAGTGTTCCCTAAACAGTGAGCCTAGGGATGTCTCTCTGTACAAGGAAGGGTAGAGAGGTCAAGGTTCAACTCCAATACCTTTGGCAGTCAAATAACTCACTATGTCTAGACAGGAAGACTTGTCACCTTAGAGCTGCTGTATGACTGTACATGGGTCTCTACATCGAGCAGACACAGCAGCATGATGAAAGGCCCAGAGAAAGTTAGGACACGGAAAGGAGGAAGTCTTGCAAATAAAGAAGAAAAATCCCCATTTTCCATGGAAAATTTGGTGTCTCTAAGGGTCTGCAATTCCAGACTCTGGATGCAAAATCCATTGATGGACGGGGAGGTATTTTGGAAGAGTTTTCAATGTAGCAACAGCAACTTAACTAAAACCTCACAAAAGCCACTAAATAAAACCTTGGAATTCCCCAGCAAGTAGATGGAAAGCCAGAAAGTCTCGGGGACACACAGACATTCTCAGATCCTCACTTGTACAATGTTTGCCCAACATTCTGGGCGACTGCTCACTTAAATATATCCTTTTTAGTCCAATGTCAAACTAAGACTGGTCAGGGGAAAGACAGATGGGGGAAGGGAAAAACAAAGCTTCTCTCTGAAACACAAGTTGTTCCCATGGGTTTTGCTCCGAGAAGCTCTTTATAGTCAAGCTTTGCAAGACAACTCCTCAAAAGGACAAAAAGCGAAGGGACAGGCAGCCTCCTGAACAATGTCCATTTTTGTCATGACACTTAATGCCTTTCCTGTCACTTCCCCATTTGCTGCAAAGGCCCCAGCACCTCTGGAATGCCTCTCAAAACCCTGAACGAAGAATGTCAGGAATGTGGGCCCGGCTCCAAGCACATTCCACAGAATCACAGGGGTTGGCAACCCATCTGGGAGCCTCCATTTCAGGCCTTTCACGCACCAGCTTCAGTTGCAGCTTTAAAAACAATAAGAGGAAGATTTCATTACAACCCACCCAGCAGTCACCCTTTCAAGTGCCACTGACCAGGGAGAAAGGCTTGGGACCAGGAGTAGGCCCAAGGATCTAGCAACACATTGTTTCTGGCATTCACACATCACAGGCATAGTTACCTTACATCTAGTCATTCAAGGCTGACTGCCCACGTGGAAACGAAAACTTTAAAAACATCACTTGCAAATAATTCCGAGAGAGAAAAATAGCAAAGGGGACTGAACCTAAAGAAAGCCAGTCAATCGTTGAGTCCCAGCAGCTTGAAGATCTTACAATAGTCAGACAGACATTCCTCAGATTTTAAGGAGCTCCCCATTTCCAGTGAAAGCCCTTCAAAACACAGTTCGTTCGAGTAAACAATCAGCTCCAACAGCAGGTGGTGAAAACCCTGGATTACCTATTTGATATTCCACAAACACTCCGTGGGACAGGCAAGTGCCAGCATCTGGGATTGCTGCTGCTTTTTTAAAGAAAGGCCAAGAGTGACAAGATGCAGAGATCAAATCACTCCTTTTCCAAACAATTCTTGCTCCCCATGTTCTGGCTGGTACTTGACAATTTCAACCTCAAGGACTTGATTTGATTGGATTTATTTATTGTCACGTGTATTTTGTTACAAAATACGGTGAAAACTGTTGCAGTGTTGCCATGCACCAGCGCCACCTTAAAACACAAAAATAAATCAAAAGCAGGAAAATGAAGAACTAAAGAAACAAAAAAAAGTGTTCCACTTTACCGTCCTTACTGTTAAGTGCTCAGTCACTGGCCTGGTGGCCAGGCACAAGTCCACATTGCTGCCACTGGACAAAAGGTCACCAATTTTCGACACCATCTTACCCACACTGACACTCTTGCCAGATCTTGCCAATGTAAATGCCACCAATATTGCTGGGTGTCACATGGCCCAAACTCAGCACTTTGGGCCCACCTCACGGATGCAGCCATTGCTGATGTTGCCAGGTCCCAGACTGGGCCCAAACTCACCTCTGCCACAGTGGCGATGAACCCACACTGCTGGGCCCACCAGAGTGCCCACTGGCCACTGTGACAGATTTTAGATTAGACTTAGATTAGATTTACAGTGTGGAAACAGGCCCTTCGGCCCAACAAGTCCACACCGACCCGCCGAAGCGCAACCCACCCACACCCCCACACTTACCCCTTACCTAACACTACGGGCAATTTAGCATGGCCAATTCACCTGACCCGCACATCTTTGTGACTGTGGGAGGAAACCGGAGCACCCGGAGGAAACCCACGCAGACACGGGGAGAACGTGCAAACTCCACACAGTCAGTCACCTGAGTCGGGAATTGAACCCGGGTCTACAGGCGCTGTGAGGCAGCAGTGCTAACCACTGTGCCACCGTGCCGCCCAAAAGAGTTAATCAAAGAGGGATAAATACTTTTTTTTAAAAAAAGGAAGAAAAGAAAATGAAACCAAAAAAAGAGAGTGAATGAGCTCTGAGGCCCAGAAGCCCTACTCCTCCACCATCTTACTGGAAAGACTTGGCTTCAAGTCCTTGTTTTCCCAATTTTTCTATAATGTTAATCACGCACAGGAATCAACCAAGACATTTGCTTGTGATGGGTGGGGGAGGGAAAAACAGAGGGAAGTGCTCATTTTATCTTAGCCTGCTTGGCTACTCTCTCTCATTCCTAATGAAGGGCTTATGCTCGAAACGTCGAATTCCCTATTCCTGAGATGCTGCCTGGCCTGCTGTGATTTGACCAGCAACACATTTTCAGCTCTGATCCCAACCAGCAACCACCACCCGGGAGTTGTTTCCCAACTTAGAACCAGCTACATCACTCAGACTGCAAATGGTGTCATGCCACCATATATTCGGGAATTCAAGCCAATTTTTTTATTTTTTGAATAAGAGGGTGAAAAAGAATATGGCCAGCCAAGGATCACTTCATGACTTGTTTCAGGAGAGGACAAATGGAATCTTCCAGAAACTGATGTGGTGTCAATGTGCTTTCCTGAAACTAATTGCTGCAAATGTGTTGCTGGTCAAAGCACAGCAGGTTAGGCAGCATCTCAGGAATAGAGAATTCGACGTTTCGAGCATAAGCCCTTCATCAGGAATAAGAGAGAGAGCCAAGCAGGCTGAGATAAAAGGTAGGGAGGAGGGACTAGGGGGAGGGGCGATGGAGGTGGGATAGGTGGAAGGAGGTCAAGGTGAGGGTGATAGGCCGGAGTGGGGTGGGGGCGGAGAGGTCAGGAAGAGGATTGCAGGTTAGGAGGGCGGTGCTGAGTTGAGGGAACCGACTGAGACAAGGTGGGGGGAGGGGAAATGAGGAAGCTGGAGAAATCTGAATTCATACCTTGTGGTTGGAGGGTTCCCAGGCGGAAGATGAGGCGCTCCTCCTCCAGCCGTCGTGTAGTTGTGTTCTGCCGGTGGAGGAGTCCAAGGACCTGCATGTCCTCGGTGGAGTGGGAGGGGGAGTTAAAGTGTTGAGCCACGGGGTGATTGGGTTGGTTGGTTCGAAGATTTTTACTCCTGAAACTAATTCTAAAGTTTATCAATTTAATGAAGTCTGCCAGCTACAAAAGCAATTGCTGTCTCAAGATGTATAATCCACAACAAAAAGGATGTATTAATTGAGCTAATCTCATAGCCTTTTTAGAAAAGGACTTTTGATGATGGCATAACCAAGAGTCCTGCAGAAAGCAAATCTGACCTGATGTAAATTATCGAAGCTGTCAGAATAATAAACCTTAACAGTGGGAGGAAAACTCCAATCAACCTCTTCCAACTTCCCACAATCCAAATACTTGCAGCGTGGACTAAATTTCCCATAGTGTCCGGAGTGTGTAAGTAAGTGGGTTAACCATGCAAAATGTAAAGTTTCAGAGATGGGGTGGGTCTGGGTGGGATGCTCTTTGGAGAGTTGGTGTGGAACCGATGGGCCACAGAGTCCTAGAGATGTACAGGATGGAAACAGACCCTTCGGTCCAACCCGTCCATGCCAACCAGATATCTCAACCCAATCTAGTCCCACCTGCCAGCACCTGACCCATATCCCTCCAAACCCTTCCTATTTATATACCCATCCAAATACCCATCTTAAATGTTGCATTTGTACCAGCCTCCACCACATCCTCTGGCAGCTTATTCCATACACATACCACCATCTGTGTGAAAAAGTTGCCCCTTAGGTCTCTTTTATATCTTTCCCCTCTCACCCTAAACCTATGCCCTCTAGTTCTGGAGTCCCCGACCCCAGGGAAAAGACTTTGCCTATTTACCCTATCCATGCCCCTCATAATTTTGTAAATCTCTATAAGGTCACCCCTCAGCCTCCGATGCTCCAGGGAAAACAGCCCCAACTTGATTAGCCTCTCCCTGTAGCTCAAATCCTCCAACCCTGGCAACATCCTTGTAAATCTTTTCTGAACCCTTTCATGTTTCACAACATCCTTCCAATAGGAAGGAGATCAGAATTGCACGCAGTATTCCAACAGTAGCCTAACCAATGTCCTGTACAGCCGCAACATGACCTCCCAACTCCTATATTCAATACTCTGACCAATAAAGAAAAGCATACCAAACGCCTTCTTCACTATCCTATCTACCTGCGACTCCACTTTCAAGGAGCTTTGAACCTGCACTCCAAGGTATTTGTTCAGCAACACTCCCAAAGACCTTACCATAAAGTGTATAATTCCTGCTAAGATTTGCTTTCTCAAAATGCAGCACCTTGCATTTATCGGAATTAAATTCCATCTGCCACTTTTCAGCCCACTGGCCCATCTGGTCCAGATTCTGTTGTAATCTGAGGTATCCCTCTTCGCTGTCCACTACACCTCCAACTTTGGTGTCATCTGCGAACTTACTAACCATACCTCTTATGCTCGCATCCAAATCATTTATGTAAATGACAAAAAGCAGAGGACCCAGCATCACATGGCCTGCTTACACATAGTTGGAAGAATCATAGAATCCCTACAATCTCCCTGGATATTCAACTACAAGAAACCGACTGAAAACTCACTGCATGACAAAACCTTAACTTCAGCTGAGGCATCAACTCATAAAGAGATTACAGGACCAATGCACAAGAGACTGAAAGACAGGTTGTAATTGTATTGCTTTACTTTCCTCTGGATCTAATCTTCATGTGAGTTGTAGTGTATGGAGACAAGTGCAATTCTAACATCCAGATAAGGTGATAATATATAACCTTCCTTATTTTTAAACTCAAAAAAGCTTCCAGCTCAAATTGTTTAAACAGGAAAATCAGTCTAGGGGTAAGAGTTGAAGCACTAGAGTCATTGAGATGTACCGCTTGGAAACAGACTCTTCAGTCCAACTCACCCATACCAATCAGGCATTCTGAATTAATCTCATTCCATTTGCTAACCTTTAGCCCATATCTCTCTAGACTCTTCCTATTCATATACCCATCCAGATGCCTTTTAAATGCTCTAATTGTACCAGCCTCCACCATTCCCTCTGGCAGCTCATTCCATACACACACCACCGTCTGTGTGAAATAGTTGCTCCTTAGGTGCCTTTTACATCTTTCCCCTCTCACACTAAACCTATGCCCTCTTGTTTTGGACTCCCTCACCTTGGGGAACATACCTGGTCTATTCACCTTATCCACACCCCTCATGATTTTATAAACCTCTAGAAGGTCACCCCTCAGTGCCCGTTGCTCCAGGGAAAACAGCCCCAACCTGTTCACCCTCTCCTATACCTCAAACCCTGGCAACATCCTTGTAAATTTTTTCTGAACCCTTTCAAGTTTCACAACATTTTTCCTCTAAGGGGGAGACCAGAATTGCACAAAGTATTCAAAAACTGGCTTAACCGATGTCCTGTACAGCTGCAACGTGACCTTTCAACTCCTATACTTAATGCACTGACCAATAAAGGCAATTGTATCAAAGGCCTTCTTCACTATCCTATCTACCTGCGGTACCCCTTTCAAGGAACTATGAATCTGAATTCCAAAGTCTTTGTTTAGGAACACTACCTAGAACCTTACCACTAAGTCTTGCCCTGATTTGCCTTTCCAAAATGTAGCACCTCAAATTTATCTAAAGAACATATTCTAACATTATCTGATTTCTATCCATGACAATTATAACAAGGTGTTTACAGCCAGGAGAGCACCAAATTCCAAACCCAACTTGATATTTCTACCTGATGCACTGTCAGTCTATAGGCTAGCAAACAGCAATACAAAACAGTCAACACCTAGATCAGAAAAGCAAATGAGGCACATTTTACACATAGTACTTTGAGACAAACTGAGCAGATAGTCCATTTTTGTGATAAAAGTAAAATCAAAGTTCTGGAGAAACTCTGACAGCGTTTGTGGGGAGAGAGAGTTAACATTTCCAGTTCCATTCCAAAGGAGAGAGTCACGAGACTGGAGAGTTTGTTCACTCTCCACAGATGCTGCCAGACATACTGACTTTCACTAGCACTTTGTTTTGATTTCAGATCTCCAGCATCTACAGTATTCTGCCTTCAATCTGTTTTCAGGAATATATTCCTCCCAAATTTTCTTTTAAATAGAGCTAGGAGATGTATCACATCCATCTGAGAAGGCAGATGGGGACATTGGTTTTACTGTACTTGAAAGACATCATCCCTGACAGTGCAGCAGTTCTCCACTGAGCTGTCAGCTTCTATCCTTTATACTCAAGTCTCTGATTGCTTCAAGATCTGAATTTGACCCTCCGATTCTAACAGCACAAGAACTACCCCCGGGGCCATGACTGATGAGGAGGCATCACTAACCAACAATGTAGCAAAGGATAAAAATAGATTCCAAACTTGTGCATTTCATCTAATCACTTAAACAAGATCCTAATGACTAATTCCACTCCTTAATTAGGCAAGAAAATGTTGGACGCATGTCCCAGAGTTAGAATTCCTTTACAGAAAGTGACAATTTTCTAACATTTGGTCATGGGAACGATGCCCCAATCTCATGGAGCCACTTTGATGCAGGAAATAATCTCAGGCCCATGAAAGCAATAACATTTAGACTAAAACACATCCATCCGTCACAAGAGCACATACAAGGACCAGTGTTTGATTCCACCATCGGACAACTGCCTGCATGGAGTTTGCACATTCGCCCAATGTCTGTGTGGGTTTCCTCCCCTCATCCAAAGATGTGCAGGTTAGGTGGATTGGCCATGCTAAAGTTGCCCATAGTACCCAAGTGTGAGAAGACTAGGTGGGCTTGCCATGGGAAATGCAGGGTTAACAGGGATTGGGGAGGGTGGGTTGGATCTGGGTGGGGCGGTCTTCAGAGGGTCCGCATGACCCAATGGGCTGAATGGCCTGCTTCCACACTGTAGGGATTCCATATACAAATTCCAGTCAAAAGACGCTTTTAAAAGAATGAGAGATCAGGTTACTTTCTTATTCATCCCTACTACCATGTGAACACAGCAGACCACATTGAGATCCCACCAGATCCAAAGCACCCCATTAATCATATCCCTTCCCTGGATATACCAGAAATACACCGAATACTCTCCACTTCCTGCAAACCTCTCTAACAACAAAAGATCAAATTACTGATAGACCAGTAACTCAGGTAAAAATTATTAATTTGTATTTATTGCAGAGTATGAAACTACAAAAATAAAAATAGCCAGTGATATCATAAATGGAGGAGAGGTCCAAATAACAATATATTAGACAGTCTCCAATTAAACAGTGATTTTTCTGAGCATTATACTAAGGATGCATATCCAATATTTATGGAGCTCTGCCTCATGCATGTCCTGACTGAATTAAAGATGAGCGGTAATCTATCTGAAGGTCTTTATACCAAAAGAAACCTTTCACAGCATTAGGTGTTAATTTGAGACATCTGCTTTCCAAATAGGATATTCCCTGACAGATACGTCAGCTGTAAAGGTTTCCTATCTGATTATGATGGCGCTGGTAAACCTTCTTCAAAGACGCCAACCTGTTCTCATGTTAGGGATCTTTCTGTTGTATTCTTCCTTTCAGAAAGTGTAGCCAACTACTTCAGAACTGTACCTGACTGCCTCTGCTCCCAAACAAAGAAAGGACAAAGGAAAATTTATTAACAGCTACAGTGTCCCATTCAGAACATCACAGGGACCTGGGCTCACTCCTATTTCACACGCAGAGGCAGGGAAAGAGCCCGGGCCATTCCAGTCATTGAGTAGCTGCTCTCGAGTTTTTCCTCAGGAAAAAGGAAAGGCACAGGTTTAAATTGAAAGAAGAAACTTGTATCTATATCGGATTTCTGGACATCATTAGACTCTTAATCCCAGATTTTTACTGAACTCCTGTACCGGACGCTGGATGACTAATGTTGGAATATGAGTCTCCTTCCTATCAGAAAGACGTTGTGAAACTTGAAAGGGTTCAGGGCTAGCGGACTTGAGCTATAGGGAGAGGCTGAACAGGCTGTGGCTGTTTTCCCTGGAGCATTGGAGGCTGAGGGGTGACCTTACAGAGGTTTATAAAAAGGGCATGGATAGCATACTTAGACAAAGTCTTTTCCCTGGGTGAGGGAGTCCAGAACTAGAGGGCATAGGTTTAGGGTGAGGGGGGAAAGATATAAGAGAGACCCAAGGGGCAACGTTTTCACACAGAGGGTGGTACGTGTATGGAATGAGCTGCCAGAGGAAGTGGTAGAGGCGAGTACAATTACATCATTTAAAAGGCATTTGGATGGATATACGAATAGGAAGTGTTTGAAGGGATATGGGCCAGGTGCTAGCAGGTGGGATTAGATTGGGTTGGAATATCTGGTCAGCATGAATGGGTTGGACCGAAGGGTCTGTTTCCATGCTAACATCTTTATGACTCAATATAGCACCATTCATAAACACAAGGCATTCTAAAATGCTTGAGAATCGGAGTCATGATTTAGGAAATGATTTAATCAAGTTGCTCAAAGCAAAATCCTACAATCAACAATGTGCTAGAGGCCAGGTAATCCATTTTGGTGGCATTGGCTAAGCAAAAGAGATCCCACTGTTCTTCAAATAGTGCCTCATCCACATGAGGTCTCAGGGACTCGGGTTAATATTGAACTCCAATGGCAGTACCAGTGACAGTGCAGCATTGCCTCAGTACGGCACTCGTGTGGCAGCCTGGATCATGCCGTCAAGGAGCTTGAACATTCCGATTCAAGTGGCGATAGTGTCAGTAATGACAGCAGCCGACAACAAAATGAAGACTCTTAATGAAGAGAGTATAGAAGGTTAGACAGAAGTGAAAGGTATCACTCCACGATGATTTGCAGGTTCAATACACCCATCTGTAGGATCTCATGCAGAGTTGGGAAGTCCAGCCTGCTGATACAAATGATGGGTCAAATGGTCTCATCCTGTGCTGCCACTGAAGCGGGGGAAAGGGGTAGGAGAAGAAGGAGTACTTTGATGTGATTTATTGTTGTCACATGTACCTAGGTACAGTAAAAACTTTTGTTTTGCATGTAATAAAGGCAGATCACAACATATAAGGATGACAGAACAGGGTGAGGAATACAATGTTATAACTGCAGAGAAGGTGCACAAAGAGCGAGCTCAACATTAAATTTGAAATTTGAGGGGTCCATCCAGAAGTATCATAACAGCGGGGAACAAGCAGTTCTTGAATCTGTTGGCCCGTGTTTAAGCTTTGTAACTTCTGTCTGATGGAAGAGGGTGGAAGAGTGTGTAACCGGGGTGGGAGGGGGCTGCTGTCCCAAGGCAGCGGGAAGTGTAGATGGAGTCAGTGGATGGGAAACTGGTTTGCATGATGGACTGGACTGTGTTCACAATACCCTATATAGTTTCTTACAGTCCTGGGCAGAGCAGTTGCCGTGCCAAGCCGTGATGCACCTGGACATAATGCTCTCCGTGGCGCGCATCAATAAAAATGGGTCAGAATCTTTAAGGTAAAAAATGAGGTCTGCAGATGCTGGAGAATCTTTAAGGGTATGCCGAATCTTTACGGGCATGCCGAATTGCCGAAGCCTCCTGAGGAAGTGGTTGTCAGGACATGCACCCAAACACTTGGCCAAAGCAGCTACTTTCAGGGGATATTTTAAACCAAGGCTGAGGAAGAAGGGATTTGGGAGGGAATTTCAGTGCTTAGGGCCTTTGGAGAGTCTGGTTAAATGGCAAGATTCTCAGTCAACTCGAAAAGGCAGGCTGCAATGAATACTTCACACTTCTAATGATGAAATCTCAACCCACGTCGGTGCACTTTCATCCCATCACGTATTCAGACTGCCTGCCACATGTCTTAGTATTCAGACTATTTATAGTATTCCAGCTATGTCCTTGACAGTCACGAGCCTGCATCATCCTGCTTGATGGAGTACTCCAGCTATATTCTGGTTACCTAAATGAGTACCAGAAAGGGAAAGCACAGAAACCACCCAAAATTCAGCCTCAGGTTCGTTGGATGCATGTCCTCCAGGGTGTAATGCAACATAGGCTTTCAAAACAAGTCAAAAACCCTTGGATTCCCCTCTTATCCTTTCCGTGAGCAAACGGAGTGGGCCTAGGACACACACCCCCAACACCACTCGGGGTCCTGCACAGTCAGCAGATCCGGACTCCGTCAGCACCCACAAGCATGGTTTAGGAAAACTGAGCCAAGATGTTGGAAGGTTTGCATGTACACACCCTACATACAGTAAGCTAGAGATTTTTCTGTTGGACTAATGTCGACCAGAGGTCACAAGTTCAATTCTCTGACCTTTGCAGAAGTGTGTGTCATAAATCTGATTGCTGAACAAAATTACTTGGATAAAGCTCTTGAAAACTGCAATAACAACTTGCCAAAAAAGGGAATGAGACAAGTAAGTAGATGAAGCTGCTGTCAGCAAGATTCACGTGGAGTTCACGGACTCTTATCCTTATCAATCTTTGATGTCATACTTTGACCAGGACAATGTCACCCTCAATTTCTCGCATTTCTTCATCGATCTATTTGTATCAGGCTATTTGTAGGACTATGGTACCAAGTGGATAGATCTTTCAATGTGCCAGTGGATTGAGCCAAATTCCTCCCTTCAGTAGCTTGCCAGTCTAGAGTCCAACTCCATTCATCCTGGTCCTTCAGTGAGCTGGACCTGATTTCGATAGCTGCTCTAGTCCACATGACTCCACTTGTTGCCTCATCCCCAAGGGGAGAGTTCCAATTTAATGGCTTCTGATGGAAAGAATCAGGTCAGGCCTTCCATAATCAATGGTCTTAACTGTGTTGTGGAGTGCCGAGAGGGGAAATGGGTTGGGGGAGGGTGCATAGAGAAGGGGGCAAGGAGTTGTGTGGTTGGGATGGGGGGGGGGGGGGGGGGGGGGAGGAACGTGAGAGACGGGAGAGTGAGAAAAACAGAGAGGGCAAAGCACCAGACAGAGATGGACAGAAGGGGGTGGGGGCAACAGAGGGAGTGAGCCAGAGCGTGAGCACAAGGGACAGAAAAAGGAGGGACTTAGGAAAAAAAGAGACAAACCATTCCCTCTGGAGTGGAGGTGCTAGTGTTGGACTGGGCTGGACAAGGTCAAAGTTCACACCACACCAGGTGATAGTCCAAAAGGTGACCCTCACCTTCGAAAGCTTGCGATTTCAAATAAACATGTTGGACGATAACTTGGTGTCATGTGACTTTTGACCTATTCCCTTTGGAAGGCAAGTCCAGAAGAAGGAAGCAAGGCCTAAATCAAGCCATTCCGAGCTGATAGCCAAGACCCACTTCCTCACAACCATGTGGGGAACAGACAGTGGGAAGTCTCCCCACAAAAATCTTCCTGAGGCCAGCTTACAAACTGAAAACGTGAAATTGGAGCTGGGGACAAATTGTTGTCAGAAAATTGAGCATGTTGGATTAGAGCTGGATACGCAGATCAGCCTTGATCTAACCAGAAGGAACGGGCTCAAGAGGCAAAGTGGCCTTTCCATTTAAAAAATATCCTGCAATATCAATTCAGACCTAGCATTACAGACAAAACGGGGCGTGTGGCAATTGGCAATTGTTAAGTGTGTGTACAGCAGCGGGCCATATGGGGACGTGGGTGAGATTTGAATCAGTGTGGGAGATAAAGTGTTGTTGCAGAGTTCTCAGCCCCACCCATTCCCCGAAACGGCCTGTGGGCTGCTTTGTGATCTTGTCTCTATTGTCCTCACTCCCATTTATCACTAACTGATGTGTTTTGTCAACAGAGAAACAGGTTTAACAAGGGCCAGCCAAGCTCTCATTACAGTTTCGAAAGGCCAAGCTGTAAACACAGCCCTGGGGACACGGAGAGAGAGAAATTAAATGCCTCCCATTTATTTGGTCTTCATTTCCTCTTTCCCTTATTCAGGGCAAACTGGATTCAAACATCCCAGCAACAAAAAAAACTACATTGGCTCAAGTAAACAGAAACAGAAAAAAAAGCATTATGCCATCTCTGCAAAAATGCACTTCAATTTACCATGACATCTGAATATTTAATGTCCAGAGGGATAAACGCTGACTACAGGAGTTGGGATGTCGTATGTGGTTGTACAGGACAATTGGGTCAGACCACTTTTGGAATATTGTGTTCAATTCTGGACTCCATGCTGTAGTAAAGACGTTGTGAAACTTGAAAGGGTTCAGAAAAGATTTACAAGGATGTTGTCAGGGTTGGAGGATTTGAGCTATAGGGAGAGACTGAATAGGCTGGGGCTATTTTCCCTGGAGCATCGGAGGCTGAAGGGTGACCTTAGAGGTTTATAAAATCATGAGGGGCATAGATAGGGTAAATAGACAAGGTATTTTCCCCACCATGGGGGCGTGGGGAGTCCAAAACTAGAGGGCATAGGTTTAATGTGAGAGGAGAAAGATATAAAAGGGACCTATGGGGTAAGTTTTCCATGCAGAGGGTGGTACATGTATGGAATGAGCTACCAGAGGAAGTGGGAGGGGCTGGTACAATTGCAACATTTAAGAGGCAGCTGGATGTGTAAATGAATAGGAAGGGTTTAGAGGGATTGGGCCAAATGCTGGCAAATGGAACTAGATTAATTTAGGATATCTGGTCAGCATGGACAAGTTGGGCCAAAGGGTCTGTTTCCGTGCTGTACATTTCTATGACTCTATGATTCCATGTGGGCCTTGATGGCTAGCCACAGCATTTACTGCTCATCCTTAATCTCACATTATTTGTTACAACCTGTTTTCCTTAAATATCAAGTATTAATACTATGCCAAGTCAGCTTCCTCCAGCATTCTGTTTCCATCATTAAGAAAAGGGCTACTCCAACTGCCTTGGGCCAATATACCATTCCTATACCAATACCTGTACTGACCACATGTGGAATGTTGCGTGTAGTTCTGGTCACCACTTTGTAAGCAAGAGGGCTGGGGTGATCTCAAGGAGCTAGACAAGGTAGAGGAAATTTGCAAAGATGTTAGAAATGCACGAGGTAGGAAAGGACCAATAGACTGGGTCGCATTTCTCTTGAATGCCAAGGGGTGACCTAAGAGAGATCTTGGTGATTATTGAGGCGTTTTGATGGATTGGATATGGAGCAAATATTCCCTCTTGTGTGAAGAAGCATAACTAGAGGTTGTCGATGTAAGACAGTCACCAATAATTCCTATCTGGAATTCAGAAAGAGAAGTTAATGTGGAATTAGTTATTTCTGGAAGTGCCTGAAGTAAATATTGTCCATCCCGAAGTGCCCTTGAGAAGGTGGTGGTGAGCTGCCTTCTTGAACTGCTGCACTGCTTGGGGTGTAGGCACTCCCCCTAAAGCTGTTAGGGAGGGAATTAGAGGACTTTGATCCAGCGACAGCGAAGGAACAGCGATATATTTCCAAGTCAGGATGACGAGTGGCTTGGAGGGGAACTTGCAGCAGGTTTCCCACTTATCCACTGCTCACCCTCCTTGTCGGTAGGAGTCGAGGATTTGGAAGGTGCTGCCGATGGAGCGGAGCTGCTGCAGCGCATCTTGACGGTACATTCCGCTGCTGCTGAGTGTTGGTGGCAGAGAGAGTGGATGGCGAAGGCAGTGGATGGGAGATTGCCTGATGGTATCAAGTTTCTTGACTTTTGTTGGACAGCACCGATGCATTTAAGCAGAAACTAGGCGAACACATTTGCTCGAGGGATAGATATTAAAAATAGAAAGGTTATGCTACCTCTGCATAGAGTGTTGGTGAGGGCACACCTGGAGTCATGTGTACAGATTTGTTCTCCTTACGTGAGAAAGGATGTATTGGTACTAGAGAAGATTCACTAGGTTGGTTCCACAATTAAGAGGTTTGGCTTAGGAGGAGAGATTGAGTAGACTGGGACTGTACTCATTGGAATGAGGGGGGGAACCTTTGAAATGGTAAAGAAATTAAAGTTTATGGTGAGAGGGCAGATTAATGGAGCTGAATTCACAAAAAGATCAGCCATGATTGTGATGAACGCCAGAGAATGCCCAAGGGGCCAGATGGCCTACTCCTGCTCTTGTTTCATATATTGTGATGGAAAAGAAGTGAACAGAGGGTTATGATAATAGATAGAAACAAGGAAAGACATAAGGAGCTTCAACGAAGCAAAAATACCCACATGGACTGTTTAGGATGATACTGCATTGTAATGTTACTAACTCTTCAAAAGTTCAGATCAACTGTGTGGAGCTAGACTGTGCTTGCCCATTGCCCATGGACTGTGTCTCAGTGATTGCCCTTCTGGGGTAGGGGAACTGTGGAGTTGTGGCGACCCACGATTTAGTGAACAGGGGAGCAGGCTCTAATCCTGGTCCTAATCCATGTGTACATGACCTTTCCCTCAGCTAACAAGTTGCTGTACAAGTGCAGGCTTCTCCATTCATTGCTCTTGGAGGTCTGCGATGAGCAGAAACAGCTCTTCTTTCAATGGGGGAGACCATCACAGATTCAGAGATTCTTGAGAAGTTGCACTGAGCCTCCAGCTCTCTCTGACGTCTGTCTTCAGTGTGCACAGCTCCTCACAGAATGAGGACCTACCACACAATGCCATTCTTTAACCACTGAGCCACCATGCCATAGTCTTCCAAAATGTGGTACCAGCTACAGATTTGACATGTTTGCATGGATCTTTGGAATTCATTGACAGAGTGAGGGTGTCACTGGCAAGGCTAGTATTTTATTGTCCATCTTTAATTGGCCAGATGGCAATTAAAAGGTCAACCATGTTGCTGTGGGTGTGGACCACCATGTGGACCAGACCAGGTGAGGATGGGAGCTTCCTTCCCTAAAAGATCCGAGTGAACCAGTTGGGTTCTTCTGACAATTGACAAATGGTTTCATTGACATCATAGTAGTCTAGACCAAAATCCAGGTTTTTAAAAAAATTGAATTCAAATTCCATGGTACCCAGAACACCAGCTGAGTTTCTGGATTAACAGTGCAGTGATAATACCACTAGGCCATCGTCCCTTTCTGTGTCAAGTAGGAGAGCATTAGAGCATTGCCACTTCGGACAGTCCTCCCATAGGGTACTCCAAACACAGCCAAGAATTACCTGCTCAACATCATCAACCACATCACAACAGGGACCACTGGAGAGCTCCAGCCGGGACAGTGGGCTGCAGCCACAACATGTCACTCACCAACATGAGTGCAGTTCCAGCACCACACTTTGACTCTATTCTACATGTATGTCAAATACAAGAGAGTGCAGTCACTACTTGATAAAGGGGCTGCTCCCTCAATTTCTAACTGCACTACTATCCATGCTCTCCATCTCTGGTCAGTTAGTGTAGAGCAGGGTGAATATGTCTCGTGTCTAGAGTGTTGGGCATGGCTATGGAGGCCTTCCATAGGATGGACACAGCCTGGGCTGTGTGTACTCTGGGAGACTGACCCTCTAATCCAGGTGAACCCAGAGAGGAAATGAGCTGTTTCTGCCCAGCAAGCTACAGGATTCCCTAACCATTAGACGCCATAGCTAGCCAGTAAGAATGAAGGAGAGGGGAGGGACATGCTGAAGGCTGCGGGGGAGAGATCAGGAGGCTGACCACCCTCAGAGAAGCAAATAGGCACTGGATGAGGTTCAAGCTGCTCAATCCCTGGAAAGGAGATGATGTTTCCAGTTGGATTGAAACAGTCATCGGATAAAACACATCGATACTAACTTACAGAGTGATCTTACCTAACAAGATAGATGATTATTAACTCCCTTTATAACACTGAATGTGTGCATTTCCATAATCTCTCTGACAATTGGTAGAAAAACTCACTACAGGCAACAAACACGATTGAGTCTTTTGTTCTGGTCTGGTTAGCAACGAGATATCAATGGTATAACTGGGGAAGAGGGGTGGGGGAGAAATCAAAAGATTTTGCCTTAAAAAGGCCCAGGGACCCATTCCCTCAGCAGAGAGCTCAGCAAACTGGAGCACAAGGAATCCCTTGCTAAAACTGGATCTTAAATCCAATCAGGTCTCAGAGTTTCATTTCTCAGAGAGACAAACACATCTAAACAATTTCAGAAACACTGGATTTTACAGTCCATCTCAGAGCAGTACAATTACCAGCCAAGATTCCAGAATCAAATCAATGAGATTGTCTCAGTAGAGAGAAGGATGGAGATGTGCTGAAACAAGAAAGGATAAAGACTCACTCCTTCAGATCTAAGGAGGCCAAACCCGCTCCCAGCAATATCTATTTCAAAGTCTGGACTCTATATTCCAAGACTGAGAAGAGAAATCAGGGGTCTCAATGTCAAAAAAAACCCAAACGTCAGGGAGCAATGATTCTTACAGCCATGCAGTCAGCACACACCAGGACAGAATCCCCCAGTTCCAGAACACACACACAACACTAATAGAGCTTCACATCACTGACTGAAAGAGCTCCTCTAGCAGGTCATGTCTCCTGACCAGTTTCCAAACCATCGTCTGCAAAAAGCAGACAACTCACATCGATCTGAATAAAACAGTGTGTGTAATATCCTGAACTTCACACTACGACAACGGCAACGACGACCATGACAACAAGGGCTAGTTTCATCCACCTTTGTGTTCCTCTTCATCATCTCTCTCTAAAGTAGATCACGGAGACAGACAGCATGAGAAGTACAAGCACATTCTTAAAGTTGAGACTTATAAACCACTTGCGATCTCATTTCTGGATTTAAATTCTCCGTGACAGAACGCTGTGAAACCCAGACTAAAAGCCCAGGGGGTAATTCCTGCCGCTCTTGCTTTGAGAATGAGGAGGTAAATATCTAATGACCAGGGATCACTGTGGACAAACACAAACAGCATAATCTCACGGCTTCTCTGAAGGTGGGTCCTGTCAAAGGCAGTGCAATATTGTTCCTCTAAAAGGAGATCCTCACATGTACATAGTGTGGACATTACTTACACTTTACAATTGCAGTTAGTGATTTTGACAGCTTTCAGACACACACTTAATTTCTGCAGTCTGCTATTCCTGATGATGGGCTTATGCCCAAAACAGACTCTCCTGCTCCTTGGCCTGCTGTGCAGTTCCAGCACCACACTTTGACTCTATTCTACATGTATGTCAAATGCAAGAGAGTGCAGTCACTACTTGATAAAGGGGCTGCTCCCTCAATTTCTAACCGCACTACTATCCATGCTCTCCATCTCTGGTCAGTTTGTGTAGAGCAGGGTGAATATGTCTCACGTCTAGAGTGTTGGGCCTGGCTATAGAGGCCTTCCATAGGATGGACACAGCCTGGGCTGTGTATACTCTGGGAGACTGATCCTCTAATCCAGGTGAACCCAGAGAGGAATAGGCTGTTTCTGCCCAGCAAGCTACAGAATTCCCTAACCATTAGACGCCATAGCAATTGGAACACACACCAGGATTAATCTGATCATTTTCTGGTATAGAGTCAATACACCAGGAGATTGTCACAGGCACCTACCGTACATCTTGCCCTCATCAGACAGGATAATCTTCCGTCGCCCACAGGGTGGATATATTGCCAATGCTTCCTGAAAGCTCTGCTCAATGTCAGGACTCCACACTCCCTCGGCATCATTGTCCAACGATTTTTCCAAGCCGTCTCCCCCATCCTGCCTGCCCTCTCCAGGGCTCCCGCTCCCATTCCAATCGTTGGACGCAATTGTGGCAGTTGGTGGGGCTCCAGCGAGAGCCGGTGGTCACTGAAGAGAAACCTGCGAAGACAGCGAGGACACAGCACAGTGTTTAAGAGGTCAGCAACCATGCCACACACCCTGGCTGGCACCAATGAACTTCCAGCCTCAGCCACACTACAAACTGGCATGTGCCGAGGGTCATAGACACCATGCACACAAAAGGACTTCCTTTAGGTCAAGTATTTCATCAGAGTTGAATCTTCACTCTGAAGGAGTGCTGCATGGTCAGAAGTGCCATTGCTCAGAGGAGGCGGCACAGTGGCTCAGCGGTTAGCAATATTCTCTCACACAGTGCCAGGTTCAATTCCACCCTCGGGCAACTGTGTGGAGTTTTCATATTCTCACAGCATGGGTTTCCTCCCACAGTCCAAGATGAGCAGGTAGATGGGCCATGTCAAATTATCCATCGTGCCCAGGGATGTGCAGGCTAGGGGCCCTGGCCATAGGAAATGCAGGAATAGTGAGAGGGTCGCGGGGGGTGGGGGTGGGCTCTGGGCAGGATGCTCTTTGGAGGGTCAGCAGGGACTTGATAGATCGAATGACCTGCTTCCACACTAATGGATTTTATGATTCTATGGGTCATAACTTGAAGTCTTGTCCAGGTCAAGGGTTAAAATCCTGCAGTCATTTAAAAAAAAGGGAAACTCCCTGTTCTGTACATTGCTAAGTGTCCATAAACAGATTATCTGCTCATTGTCACATTGTTGTCTACAGGATCTCTATTAACTGCCATGTTTCTCGTGTGTCTTGGGTGGGATACCATTCAACAACTATTTCATTGGCTGGAAAACACTTTCGGATGCTAAAAGATCAAGGAAGGCACTATATAAATGGAGTCCATTCTTTCTTGAAGAACAAGCAAAACCACAAATGCACGTGACATTGTGCCTGAGCTATGAGGGGGATGTGTGATGAATGGAGGACCTGAGAATCAAAACAAAATAAAACGTGATTGGTTTAAGCCTAGTAAGACAAACGGGAATTTTCATGCTGAAAGTGTTCAGCGTGCTTTCTCTGATTAAAACTACAAACAAATTTGCCTCTGATTATTTGGCAGATGATGCTTATAAATCTGGTCTATTTCCGTACTTTTAAAGAACGACATCAGATGTAAAGTACATCAGAATGTGGAACGCTCAATACCATTGCAATACTGATCCCTCTGAAGTTGGTACAGGATACAGTACTGTCCAGCGTTAAAGCATTAGGCCCACACTCCTGAAATCTCATGGGATTAGTCTTCAAGCACTGGTTTTGAGTAACAGCTGTGAGGAGTCAACAGCACTGTCACTTCGGAGTCAACAAGTTAAGAGTCCAAGTTCCAATCCAAAGACTGGAGCACAAAATCTAGGCTGACTCCCATGAGGGCTTTGTCTAAGACACCTTTTCCAGATTAGACCAAAACCAATCACCCCAGTGAAATGTTAAAGATTCCTTTCCAAAGAATGGTTCCCACATGGCAACACTATTGCACATAGACTGTGCAGAGAGCATGAAAGTTGATGAGGAATTGCACAATTGAGAGTTTTCTATCAATGCTGGATAGAGTGCACTTGACTGTACCCACATCAAACTTTACTGGGATTAGAAAGCTCCAGCCTCCATGCTGATTGGGAGCCACATAATCTTCTGTCTCACAATGGCTAACAGCACAGATAATACAATCCTGCCACCAGCTACCCCCACTCCCCACCGAATGAACACTGTGGAAGCAGCTAAACAATTGCTCCACTAAACTACAATGAGCAATTCGCCATGGCATCACCCTGCCTAGAAGGTCAAAGGTCCTGTTTACTCAGACTGGATAGTGCAGCTCAGTTGACACCCCCTACCAATGCTTGACCAACATCAATTACTTAGTCACTTTTCTCATTTGATGTCCATGGGATCTTGCTGTGCTCAAACTGCCTCTTGCTGTGCTCTTCCAGCCTCCTGTCTACGACTAATATACAACACTGACCAGACAGATGTTCGGTTTACTCCAGATCAAAGATTCAGGGACAAAACAACATCAAGAGTTTTGAGACACAATAACTGGGTCTCAATGCTGCTTCAGATAAGAGGGGGAACAGAAAAAATAAGCAGGTGTTCCCACTTCTGAGATTTCTCTGGACGAGCTAATCCCTTCAAGCTTGACAAAAAAATCTGGGTCTTAGCAGCCTCCCTACAGTGCTGCTTCTGCAAAGCTGGGTGGGCAATGTGCATTCACATAGCACCTAGAACATAGTGATGTGACTATAGCATTACAGTAATATCAGAAACATAAAACTGGCACTGCATCAAATCAGCACACTATGGGACAGGAGATTAAATACTTGACTGCAGAAAGGAAAAGTATTGATGAGGATAGGGATGAAAGCCCTGGAAAGATTAGGACCCAGACTGAAGGCAAGATGGATCCAATAATGGACATGGTAGAGGCTAGAGTGGGAGGAATGTAGTGTTTTCAGAGCGTCGTGACAGCACACAGAGATGAAGAGGTTATATGGACAAGGCAACAGAGATACCATCTTAGCCAGAGGGTCAGGAACAAAGTGGGGTTTAATCACCCCTATCTTCAAGTGTTACAGCAAACAGAATATCAGATAATCCTCCCCAATCATGTGATATCATAGTTAATATGCTCCATATTCATTGTGATAGCTGTGTTACAGCATTAGCAGCAATGACCATTGTGATTACTGTCACACCAGGTAAGAACTTTTCATGGGTCACTCAACATATTGTACAAGTCTTCCATTCTTTCGTTGACAGAATTGTATGATGTAAAATTTAACAAAATCGCGTGCAGTTAGATGCTGCAACATCAGAGAGGGGTACTGAACAATGTCCTTCCACTGTCCGAGACTAGCAACAAAGTCAACCCAGGACCACGGGATAGATTCTCTGGCTCCAGACTATTTGGATAGTCTCAACTGGATGCTCTCCAGAACAAAGCTGCTCTGAACTGACAGGCAGCTAACCTGCCTCCGAGGGACCAGGGACAGCACGAGAGGGAGGGTGGGTGAGGGGTCAGAGCGAGTGAGAGGGGGAGAGAAAAGGGCAGCAAGAGGAGGTCGGGGGAAAGAGAGGGGACAGAGAGGGAGGAGGTGGTGGAGGAGAGGTAAGATAGAGAGGAGAGAGAAACAAAAAGAGAGCAAAAGAGGTGCAACTCAGAAGAATCTTGCAACAGATCATTTTATGATCCTGTGGAGGTTATCGCTAAGATGTAGATAATTGTACAACTGACCTGACTTTGCTCTGAAATGTAATATTGGCAACGCTTTCAACTCCTCTTGATAAGAGCAATAATGTGAAATTTGCTTAGCTATCAAACTAAACTCATTGTACAAAAGTCTACCTGACTCACTGGCATTTGTACATCAGCAACAGCCTGTAGACCAGCAGTCCAAATCCACCTCTTCCAACTGGGCAATCTCCAATCTAAAGTTAGGCAGGCTAAGATGGAATGAGGTAGCAAGGTGTTACAAAGTCAATAAACCATTGCCATATCATAAAACTAATCTTTGCAAACGACTCATGTCAACATGAGTGAACTGCAGTGCAACCCAACACTGCCAGCTCTGATAGGAGCATTCCCTGGGAACCACAACTCCACTGCCCTTTGTTTAAGTGCAGACTCGTATAGATCCGCCAGGAATTGTTTACTGCACAAGACATTTTGAGGACTCGAGTCAACATGCATCATGACCCTTTTTTTTCCAAAAAGAGCCCAAGTATTCACACATGTATTAGAGTTACATTGCAATCCATGCATCACGCTCATGTGCAGGTCACACCTTTGCAGAGCTGAACAATCCCATCGGTGGGAGCTTCTCTCGGGATCAATGGCTCCTGACGGGAAGGTCCTCCCCCAGTGCCACAGGACTGCGAGGTGTTCGCTGAATCTTTCAGCAGAATAGAGGCAGAACCAAAAAGAGAGGAGCATCCAACGCCAAACAGGTCAAGATTTTCCAACAGGCCAGCTTTGAACACAGAAACATTGAATAACAGCAGGAAGCCAAAGGGTTGGGAGACTGCGGGATTGTTGCAAACCTATTTGAAGTTAACGTTGGAGGAAAAACTAACCAGAGAGCGATTAATCTGCCTCCTTGTTTCACCCCCTTGGATCCGGAGAACGTGGAATCTTCCAAGGGGTCACCAGTTGCAGAGTTGGGGTCAAGCTCCACGCGTTCATTGGGAATGTTGCGTGTGTATATTTGACTGCCAGAATAGACATTCAGTTATAAAATGTCAGCTTGTGAACTTAAAGGCTGCTCTGCATTGGTTGGGGGTGACCTAATGGTTTATAAATATAATCTCTCTTTCCTCCAGTTCCCTGCCCCCATACCACCTACCCAAACAAAATATTGTAATCCATCTCAGTTTCTCTAAATAGATAACAAACAGCGGTCTAATATGAGATCTGTATGGCCTTGGCATTCTCCTCACATAGCTGCTGTATTCTTTCACGGGTCATAGTGCTCATTTTCCACAGCTCCTTCAGGTCTCTCCTAAAGTCCACCATCACCTAGATCACTCCTTCTTTGGTCAGCGGACCCCCGTGTACTGAAGCCTCACATTCCACTCCAAGGGCTGGAGCCCAGAGGTCAGGTGTACTGACACTCCCAGCATACAGCTGGAGGACTGCTGCCCTGCCAGAGGTGCTCAAACAACTTCCTTAGGGAGGATAAGGAAATTCAGCATTCACAGCACTGACATTTACCAACTTTTATAGACGCACCATAGAAAGCAACCCATCCAGATGCATCGCAGCCCTGTCCATCATAAAAACCAACCTTCCTTTCACTGACCAGTGATATTTCAGGAAAGAAGCCAACATAATCAAAGATCCATCGCACCCCATTATACTCTCTCCCATCAGGCAGAAGATACAGAGTTTGAAAACATATACCAATGGATTCAGGATTAGCTTCTTCTCAGCTATTAGCAGACTTATGAACTGACCTCTCATATTAGAGTTGATCTTTCTCTGCACCTTCTCCATAGCAGTAACACTATATTCTGCACTTTGTTCTATTACCCTATTGTATTTGTGTAAGGTGCAATTTGGCTGGACTGCCTGCAAAACAATACTTTTCAACATATGTCGGTTCACATAAATTAAACCAAGGATCAGGAGCATCCTCCCAATTGTCTTGGTCAATATTTCTCTCTCCATGAAAAACACAACAATTTTCCCGTTTATTATCTCATTGTTATTTATGGGAGCTTACTTTACACAAATTTGACTCTTGCATTTCCTAGTCTACACTTCAAAAACTGCTTCATTGGCTGTAGTGCACTTCGGGATGTCTGATGTTTGGAAAGGTGCTATATAAGTGCAAGTCTTTGTTACTAACTGAGTTCAAACCTCAAATCGACATGGATCACAACAGTGCCACATCTACTGGGGAGAGCAAAGGATGGTGTAAAATTAGAAAATCTCACGCTTTAAATACAAGATTCAGACCGGATACCAAGTGGTGTCCCGCTGCGACACACAGACCAAGAAAATCCCAGTGCAACTCTGGGTCAGTCAAAAATAATCCCAACCAGAGGACCTGTGGTGTTACACGTGGCTTAAAGTTACGGAAGATAGTTGGGTATATTATACTGTCCCTTATGCATTGTACAAGAGTGTGTGATTGTGCATGCACATGCAGTGAGAGATATCCACAGTGGAAAGGTACACATCCATTTCTGGAGTTCAGTAGTATAAACCTATCACAATCAGAAGGATTCCCATACAGTCCAATGGCTAATTATACAATCACATTCACCTGGGAAGTAGCAATAGCATCCTCTGTCAACTGGAATAGATACCTACATCACTTACATCTGTGCTGCTTGGAGGTAGACTGATCTATTCTATAAAGGTAATGGTTCTGACAGAGTCCATGTCAAAGTTGCACTAAGCTCTGCCTAATCGGAGGACGTTGCGCAGTCTCTGGGTAAAGAGTCAGACCATTTTTGCACAAGATCGTGACAAGGTCACAGATACCATCTCTGGCTTCTGTAGTCTTAAATGATTACGCGCAAATAAGCATTTGCATCGCTTGCCATCAGGCCATAAACCCCTGCTTGCTGTGCCAGACAAACGCCTCTGCTTATCAAAACTCATCAAGGGTATATCCTCTATCCCTGATAATTACATCGGCTCAGATTGGGAAGGGGGTTTTTCAGGCACTTGTGACAATGGTAGTGACCCTGCCTCTGACCAAGGAGGCCCCAGGTTCAAGTCCCACCTGCTCCAGAGCTGTGTCATATTGTACCTGAACATGTTGATTAAAAACAGTTACAACGTTTGGGATCTGGTGAGCACATGTTGGTGAGGATGCCTGCCTGAAAAACATGGTGTTCAGGTAGTTTTCCTGACTGAGCCAGGAAGCCTGGGTTCAAGTCTCATGTGTTCCAAGTGGTGTGAGATAATAGCATTGACCTGTGGCATGGTGGCTCAGTGGTTAGCACTACTGCCGCATAGCGCCAGGGACCTGGTTCGATTCCTGCCTGTCTGTGAGGAGTTTGCACATTCTCCCTGTGTCTGCGTGGGTTTCTTTTGGGTGCTCCAGTTTCCTCCCACAATCCAAAGATGTGCAGGTCAGGTGAGTTGGCCATGTTAAATTGTGCTCAAGGATGTGTAGGTTTGGTGCATTAGTTGGGGGTAAATGTCGAGTAATAGGGGAGGAGAATGGGTCTGGGTGGGTTACTCTTCGGAGAGTCAGTGTGGGCTTGTTGGGCCAAATGGCCTGTTTCTACACTGTAGGGATTCTATGCTCAGAGAGATTTTTTGAAAACATCAAGAAAGGTGGATTGTAAAATGACCCTTTGAATTTTGTTAGTGTTCCACGAGGGGCTGTTTCAAATTTATTTGAAAAAAGAGAAAGGAGAATTGGTAGCAGCACCATTTCTCAACTACCCACAGCACAGTACAACATAAACAAGCATTTGACCAGATGAAGCCAGCACAGATAAGATTAGATAAGATTCCTCCTCATTTCAGCAAAATTATGTAGTTTCTTAATGAAGTACAACCAAATAGCAGATAGAGTCAGACTCCAAATTAATAAATGGACTATGTTTCCTACATCAGCAACTCATCTCACTTGATTTAAATCTTAGAGGAGAAAGTGAGGACTGCAGATGCTGGAGATCAGAGCTGAAAATGTGTTGCTGGAAAAGCGCAGCACATCAGGCAGCATCCAAGGAGCAGGAGATTCGACATTTCGGGCATAAGCCCTTCTTCAGGATTTAAATCTTAACTATTTTCCTGCATTTTAGGCTGGACACACACTATAGCACTCACTGACCCAGTTTTGCTGTTCTGATCATTAAACTTTGATTGGGATGAGGTATTTGTGAATGTTAAGATAGGTGAGTTTTGTCTATCACCTTAAGAGAAAGCAATGGTTTTCGGAGATGCCAGACTTTGAGTGACGTTTTGGGACCTCTTGCGGTGGATTGACTCCATTAAGCCCTGCCTAGGTTTCACACCACGGCATGGGGTTTTTATCTGTAATCAGAAGGGAGCTCAGGAAAGCCATCACAATGGATGAGAGATGGTTAAAATTGTGCCCTGACCCTGGGAAAAAAAGTGAAGAGAGCATTTTTGATTTGAGGAGAAAGTAAATCACACAAAAACGGAGAGAGAAATCTCAAAAGGTCAGGCTGGCCTCTCTCAGAAAAACTCTCCAAAAACTGTGAAGCTTCTGTGCACACAGTGAGGACTGACATTATTGACAATCTGCTTTGTATCATGACATCGGCATATTTCTCTCCAAAGTGGGAACAGATTCCTCACTGAAAAATAGCTCCTGCATTCAGTATTTTCCTAATCTCCGCCTTGTGATAGATAGCTTTCGTTGGCAGAGAAAACTTTGTTGTTCATTCCCTTGTATCACGCACTGAGAAACATGGCTCACACATGCCACAGAACTATCAGTTGGTGACCTTTACAAGCTAAAGGCTCACCAATGTAATAAGCTTCAACATCACATTATCTGCAACAACTCACCAAAGCTTCCTAGACAGTGCCTTCCAAATCCGTGACCTTCACATGGGCAGCCTATACACGGGAACAGCACCACACTCAAGTACCTCTCCAAGCCGGTCACCATCCTGACTTGGAAATATATCGCCATTCTCCCACTGACATGGAGTCAAAAATCATAGAGTCAGAGCATGGAAACAGACTCTTCCATCCAGCTCATTCATGCCAACCAGATATCAGAAACTAATCTCATCCCGTTTGCCAGCATTTGGCCCCTATCCCTTGAAACCCTTCCTACTCATGTACCCATCCCGATTCCTTTTAAATGTTGTAATTGTACCAGCCTCCACCATTTGCTCTGGCATCACATTCCATACACGCACCACCCTCTACATGAAAAAATTGCCTTTAGGTCCCTTTTAAATCTTTCCCCTCTCACCCTAAACCTATGCCATCATGTTTTGGACTCCCTCACCCCAGGGAAAAGACCTTGTCTATTTACTCTATCCATACCCCTCATGATTTTAAAAATCTCTATAAAGCTCGCTCCTCAGCCCCCAACACTGCAGGGATAACAGTCCCAACCTAATTAGCATCTCCCTATAGCTCAAACCCAATCAACCCTGTAAATCTCATCTGCGCCCTTCCCTGAAACTCCCTCCTGAAAGTATTGTGGGCATATAGCTGCGGTACAAGGAGATGACTCACTACCACCTTCTGGAAGGCATATAAGGGTGGGCAATAAGTGCTGGCCAAGTTCCACCAGCGATGCCCAAGTCCCACTGATTAAAGTTGAAGATGAAATCTGACTGGCAATCAGGATTCCCAACAGCTTCCTCCCTTGAATTTCGATAACCTATTGTTTAGGAATTGGCTGTACCCAAAACCAGGCTGGCAGAACATCATGACCGACTGGACCATTTACTGCCAGATGAATCATAGAATCCCGACAGTGTGGAAACAAGTCCAATCCGAACCTCCGAAGAGTATCCCACCCAAATCCATTCCCCTATCCTACAACGTTACATTTACCTCTGAATAAGGCACCTAACCTACACATCCCTGTATACTACGGGCAATTTAGCATGGCCAATTCACCAGACCTGCACATCTTTGGATTGCGAGAGGGGAATCTGGAACACCCGGAGGAAACCCACGCCAGGGTGACAGTCACTGAGACTGCTCACCAAACATGGGCCAGCAAGATTGAACTGGTGAGGATGTAGATCCTCTCACACTCTGCCTTGGACTTTCACAAAGTTGGGACAACACACCTTTCCAAAATGTAGAAAAGCTTTCACTTCAAGGCTTCCCAAATGACACAAATCCAAAAACGGAGTGGGAGTAGGCCATTTGCCTTCTTGAACCTGCTCAGTCATTCATTGAATCATGGCTAATCTTCTACCTTATCTTCCAATTCCACATCCAAATATTGCTCAACCTCTTACTCGAAAAGGCTCAAAGACTGAGCAGCCATAGCTCTTTGGGATAGAGAATTTTTCACAATGCCTTGATACAGCTGTGGTGAGATCCCCTTACTGTTGTATTCCAACATATCAATAATGAAGGCCAATATGCCATTTACCCACCTAAGTGCTCATTATACCTGCATGCTAAACGAGAGGCTTTTCTACAAGAACAACCATGTCCCACTGAACGCCAAATGTTCTCGCTGGTCGCCATTTTGAAAGATGTTTTTCAATTTCCCCTAACAAAGTGGATAACCTCTAATTTCTCCCTTTAGCCAACAGTCTACCAACTGTAAACATGAGTACAAAACGATCCTTTAAGAACGGGGTGACAAGGTGGCTCAGTGGTTAGCACTGCTGCCTCACAGCATCAGGGTCCCAGGTTCGATTCCAGCCTCGGGTGACTGTCTGTGTGGGTTTCCTCCAGGTGCTCTGGTTTCCTCCCACAGTCCAAAGGTGTGCAGTTTAGGTGAATCGGCCATGTTAAATTGCTCATCGTGTTAGGTATATTAGTCAGAGGGAAATGGGTCTGGGTGGGTTCCTCTTCGGAGGGTCAATGTGGACTGGTTGGGCCGAAGGGCCCGTTTCCACACTGTAGGGAAGCTAGACTGATCTAAAAAAAAACCTAAACTTACTGACACTTCCAGCATTTCCCATCCGGCTTGACACTCGATTACATCGACCAACACAACCAGCACAGGCAATGGGTAGAGAGAAATCTGCCCATGTTTCCACATTTCTCTGAAAATAAATCATTTGACGCTTATGGAATGCCACCTTCAATTCCCATTGAGTTGTCCATCGGACTAGACAGAGCTCACAAGTAGAGAGTGGCAGACTGCTATTACCTGTGGGTCACAGCACAAACCAATGACTTCAGATGAGGCACAGAGAAAGATACTGCCCAAAACAAATCCAGACGTCATCACACTTTTAACATGCTGACTTAGTAACTGACTTTTGCAAATAGTAATGGATGTCTAGACAGGCAACAGTTTTCTCAATACTATTTATGTCAACAGTAGGTGACTTTTGAACAAGAAAAAGCAAACACTGGAGGCTAAATTCTGGTGCGTTGTTTGGAGCTGTGGGCTCGAATAACTGAAGCCTTTCAGCTGTTGCAGTTTCACCTCAACCCCCACCTCCTTATCCAAAAGCAAAACATTGCGGGTGCTGGAAATCTGAAACAGAAAACACCGAAATATTCAGCAGGGCAAGCAGCCTCTGCAGAGGGGAACAAAGCGAGCAGTTCAGACAGGTGACCTCACGCAGGTCGGTGGACACCAGAGCACTGCGGAGTATTTCGAGCAGCTTCTGCTTTTTAGCTTGTGCCATGTTTTCCTGAGTAGATGTTCCCCTCTCTCCCCCACAGGGGTGAGGTGGGGTTCAGCTTAGACATCACCCCAGCTGCCTCCAAAAAGCAGAAGATACTGCCGTTGATGTTTATTTAGTATCATGGCGACACAAGAAGTGGGAGCATATTCTCAAGCATTTCAATATGATTTGAGTGGCTTTACAACCCATTCAGTCCCTAAATCCTGGGAGACCAAAAAAATGTATCCCCACCTTAAATCTTTTCAACAGTTCTCTGGTGTAGGGAATGGAAAAAAAAGATGCAAACCCTTTGAGTAATGGGTACTTCTCCCCAGTTCTGTCCGTAATGATTGTCATCTTATCATGTGAATGTGTGTCTTTGTTCTTGAAGGGAATCAATCTTTCAGCATCCACCCTATCAAGTCTCTTTGCATGTTTTGACAAGATCACATGAAAACATAGAATCCCTACAGTGACGGAGCAGGCCATTCAGTCCATCGAGCCCACACTGACCCTCCACCCATCCAGATCCTCACTCTATTCCCCCTAACCCTGCATTTCCCATGCCTAATCCACCTAGCCTGCACACCCCTGAACACTATGGGCAATTTAACATGGCCACTCCACCTAACCTGCACAGCTTTGGATTGTGGGAGGAAACCGGAGCACCTGGAGAAAACCCATGCAGACACTGGGAGAATGTGCAAACCCCACACAGACAGACAGTCACCCGAGGTGGGACTTCAACCTGGGTCCCTGACACTGTGAGGCAGCAGTGCTAACCACTGAACCAACGTGCTGTCCTCTCATTCTCAAGCAACAGAGAATACAGACCTAATTTCCTAAGCCCCCCCTCCGTAGGGTAAGCTTTTCAAGCCGGGAAGCAATCTAGCAAACCTTCACATCACTGCTTCCAAAAGAAAGACTACTGAGAAAGGACAAGAAATATTGGCCTTGCCAACACTGGTTAATACTGACTCAGAGCAGATGGGGACTCAAGTTGGGCAGGGAAGGAAAAGGATGAACAGTTAAGCTTGGCTAAGGTATCTCTGTGAGAATCGCTGTCTAAGATTATATGTGCTGAACAATCCTGGAAGGCCCGATATTGAGGTGTGGTGGTGTCAATGGAAATATGCCACAGCACAAGTCAATATCTCCTGGAGGGGGGATTGAAAGCTTTGAAAAAATAACCAGTGTGAATAGAGCAGGCCAGTGTGCACGGCTGCAGCTGGGGTTATTCTTGGCTCATTTTAGCTGGAGCTTATATTTATACAACTTCTTTTTCAGAAAAAAGAAAATCAAACTTCCAAGTTTTTCACCTTTTCCCTGGTTGCCAAGTCAAACGCGGCTCTCCGTACAGAGCCAGCCTTAGGCTAGAAACTTGTAATCGTTTCCCCTCTCGCTGCCCAACTTATCAGGGGGAAAAAAAACTTTTACATTTTCACTAAATTCTGCACAGGTTCTGATTACGGAATGAAAAACAAACTAACAGGTGAGTGGTAGTGGCTAGACAATGTCATGGAGCAGTCCGAGGGAGTGCTACACAGAGAGGAGGGGTAGGGACCTCCCCAAGTCAGCTGTTCAGCCAAAGCTCTGTCTCTGATCATTCGGGCGGGTGTGAAAGATCACCTGGCATCATTTGGGGCAGACCAGGTGGTTGCCAACCTTTCTTCATCAATCATTAACAGGAGTCAGGCATTTAACACCCACCTATAATTTGCATCAAAAAAAGATGATAATGAGCCACTGTGATCCACATGGTGTAGTCACATTACAGTGTTATCAGGAAGGGAGTTTCTGCACTTTGACTCAAGGATGAAGACTATATGGCTGTACAATTCCAAGAGTGGATGATGTGCAACTTGTCAGTAGGGAGGCATCTGTGCTTCTGATGCCCCAACCCGGCCTTGAAGGGTTGGTCTTGTCAAGAGGGAGGTGATGAGTGGCTGCAGTGCATCTTGAAGATGGCAGACACTGGTCCCCTGGGCACTGGTGACAGAGGAAGTGAATGCCTAGTTTAGTGGACCAGGCACCAACGGATTGGGCTGCTTTGTCCTGGATGATGTTAAATGTCTCAAGGATTGTTGGAGCTAAACTCATCCTTACTTGTGCCTTGCAGAAGATGAATGTTGGAATTCAGAAGGGGAGTTATTCACCTCAGGTCTGTTCTTGCAGCCAATTGCTGCTGGCCTAGTTAAATCTCTAGTCACAGATGATAGTAAGGGAAGTGAAGCCCATTAGAGATGTGAAAGGGGATTTGCATATTAAAACAGGAGGCCTGGGCTGAGGTTTTAAATGAGTACTTTGCATCTGATCTCACAAAAGGAAGAAGAAACTTCCAAAGTCTTAGGGAAAAGCAGGGTAATTGATGTACAGGATAGGGAGGCTGGCTGTACACAGGCCAGGACTGGATTGATGCATCCAAGGACACAGAAGGAAATAAAGGTGGAAACTGCAGAGGCAATAGCCATAAATTTTCCAATCTTCTGTCGAAATGGGCAGTGCCAGAAGACTGGAGAAGAGCAAATGTTACACCTTCATACAAAAAAAAGGCATAAAGGTAAACCTAGCAACTACAGGTGAGTCAGTTTAACTTCAGTGGTTGGCAAGCTTTTAATCATGACAATGTGGGTCAAGGCATGTAATCTCTTCAACCAGAGTGGATTAATTGCAGAAAGCAAACACAGGATATGCTAAAGGCAATTAAGTTTGAAATGAGTTTCTTGATGACATAACAGAAAGGGTTGGTGAGGGTAATTGCACCTGGTAGAGTGTACAAAAGGCTTTTTTTAAAAAAATGCCACATAACAGGCTTACCAGCAAAATTAAAACACTAGGAATAGAAGGGCTGACAACAGCATGAACAGGAAATTGGCAGTTTGACAGGAATGACTGCTTACTCGTCACACTGGAAGGAAGGAATACAAGAGAGGTCCCATAAACAGGCGCTAGGGAATGCACATTGCTTAACGACAATATACGAATGATCTGAATTGTTCCAATGCATCCAGTTCTGGACACCATTCTTTCGAAGGGACAGGAGGTACTAGAGGAGTAATGTGACCAGAGATAATGCATGCCCCTCCAGTTTCAATTGGAACATGAAAGAAAAAGGGAAAGAGGAGACATGATTGAGGTTTTCAAAGTTGTGAAGAGCTAGTGGTAGTAGAGTCAGATACATTTAGGGACTCTGGGACAGGCACCTGGAAGATAGTACAATGAAGGGTATGTAGGTTAGTCTGATCTTAGATTAGAATGAAAGGTCGGCACAACACTGAAGGCCGAAGGGCCTGTACTATGCTACATTCTACATAGGGAGAATCATTTCCTCCTCGAGTAGACAAATTCAAAGTGATTCACAAAAGAAGCAAAGGGGGAGGAACATTTTCAGGTAGGGAGTGGTTAGAATCTGAAATAAACTGCCTGTGAATGAGGTGGAGACAGGCCCAATTCTCCTTTCAAAGCCATGATTATATCTTCATTGCTCGTGGAGAAATTTGTAATGCCACCGAATAACAGAGGGCCGGTGGTACTTATCAGGTCTGGGATAGACACACAGGCTCCTTCTGTACTATGACCAACCTACGATTCTATCAATTCTGAACAAAACAAAAAGTGTGTTGATTTCAGAAAAGCCTTTTCCTTATACAATGCATGGTTTGGTATATTTGACAGAGAAGGGAAGAGTCTGATTAATGCAATTTATTTTTTAGAAAAATATGCACTGCTGGCTCTCGGTATAACACCATGATTAACACCAACAGGTGGATGATGGCGTGGAATTGTTGAAATCTTACATCTGTAGATTAACAAGCTGCAGTCTGTCAGAGAGGAGTTTGTTTACTTTCCTGTGGAGGATGAACTTTAGATGAATTATTTTCCAAGAACCAGACAGACATTCATCACTATTGATGAAGTGCTCTTCTACAAACTGCTTGACTGCATGAAATCTGGAACTCGGAGAATAATACCACTGTAGATCTGTCAGTAATACACTTGACACTTTCTGTACAGTCACATTGACATTGTGGCTAATGGGCAGCATTCAGGCTCCTGCTCCACTCCAGGATTTGAACACCATAATCCAGCTGACATGTTCATGGGCCTCTTGTCGCCCAGCCTAAACGACATTCACAATAGTGGCAGTAAACAGCTGTTTCCAATCCAGCGCAGTCTTTTATTAAGCCATTTCAGAAAGCAGCTGAATGCCATATTACTGTGGCTCCAGCCACATCTACAGGCCAAACCCATTAAAAATGGCCGGCTTCCTTCTTTCATGGACACGATGGGCCGAATAACATCTTTCTGTGCTACAATTGTTGTGAATGACTGTGGTGAATCAGGTGGGTTTTTTTTAAAACAACAATACCCGTACTTCCATGATCATTTATTTTAAAATTTGTTCACAGGATGTGGGTGACTTTGGCAAGGCTAACACTTAGTGACCATTCTCAGTAGTTACCTTCTTGAAGCATTCCAGTTTATACAAGCATACACGCGTATAAGAGCAGATATAGTTGCAGAAGTAGGCCATTCCACCTATTGAGCCTGCTCTGCCATTTGATCATGCCTGATATATTTCTGAACCCTATTCTCCTGCCTTGTCACTGCTTCCTTTTTATCCCTGACTAATCAAGAATTCTGTCTTAAATACACTCAATGACTTGGCTTCCACAACCTTCTGCAGTAATGAGTTCCACTAATTCACTATTGTCTGGATGAAGAAATTCCTCCTCATCTCAGTTCTAAAGGGTTGTCCCTTCACTCTGAGGCTGTGCTCTGGGTCCTAGTCTCTCCCATTGGGAGGAGAGGTTTCCACATGTCCACTCTATCCAAGGCAAGTTTCAATCAGATCACTGTTCCCCCTATCCTTCTAAACTCCATCGAGCACAGACCCAGAATCCTTAACCGTATGACAAACCCTTCATCCCTGGGTTCCATTCTTGTAAACTTTGTTTAGATACCTCCCAAAGCCAGCCTGAGCAGCAGCACATCTCTGCTCTTGTATTCTAGCCTCCTTGAAATGAATGCTCACATTGCGTTTGCCTTCCTACCTGCTGACTGAACCTGCATTGTTAACGTGAACAGAATCCTGAACTAGGACTCCTAAGCCCCTTTGTGTTTCAGGTTTCTGAAGCCTTTCCCCATTTAGAAAATAATCCATGCCTCTATTCTTCCTACCGAAGCTTACACCTTCCCACATTGTATTCCCATCTGCCACTTCGTTGCCCATTCTCCTAGCTTGTCCAAATCCTATCTGCAACATCTCCACACTACCTGATCCAACACATATTTTCATGTCATGGTAAACTGAGCAGCAATGTCCTCCATTTCTTTGTCCAGATCGTTAATGTGTAATGTGAATAGTTGTGGTCCTAACACAATACGTATGTATGTATTAGGGGGTGTGGGGATAAGATATACCTGTTAGGAAGAAAACTTCAGGATTTTCATCCAGTTTTCTTGATACTGCTCTCTGCTTTTAAATTTCAGATCAATTTAATTAACTGAATTTAAATTCTCCAACTGCTGTACAGAAATTTGAATTCTCACCTCCAGATCACTGTCAATTACGAAATTTGTTATTGTATCACACAATCCATGCGGTGAACTGACCTCAATATTCATGTTTGCATAAACTTTCACCCCAGCACCCCTTGCATTGGTACAGCAGGAAATCAAAATGTGGAGCAAGAGAGTACATTTCAATTGTAAAGTTATTAACTTCCTTGGTCACCGATTGGTGGTAAATATTTGCTAAGTAAATATACGTAATGCCTATGCACGTTACACATTAATGTGAGCATTCATTTCAAGGAGGCTAGAATACAAGAGCAGAGATGTGCCGCTGCTCAGGCTGGCTTTGGAGGGTGTCTGGAAGAGGTTTACAAGAATGATCCTGAGGGTGAAGGGCTTGTCACAGGAGGATGGTTGAGGATTCTGGGTCCATACGCTGAGGTTAGAAGGATGGGGGGGAGGGGGCGATCTTATTGAAACTTCCCCCACCTCTATCCATCTAACCCACTCTCAGCTACCTTCCCCACCAACACCCCACCCCCCCCCATCCCATTTATCTCTCCAATCCCTCGGCTCAAATTTTGCTTTTGCCAGAAATGTCAACTCTCCTGCTCCTCGGATGCTGCCTGACCTGCTGTGCTTTTCCAGTACCACACTCCCAACTCCGACATCCAGCATCTGCAGTCCTGACTTTTCCTTAGTAAAGACCATTTACCCGAGTCATGCTATGGAAGTGTTTTCCAAATCAGTACTGGGGTTGAGGTCAAAATAGTGGCCTCATTACCAAGTCAGGGAGGTCTTTCGGATTCCACTGACACGCCAACACAGCACTGTGCAATTACTGCCTTTTGGATAAAATATTAAACTGTAGCCTCAGCTACCTTTGTAGCTGGATGTAAATAATTGTTCAAAAACGATTGTTCCTAGTGCCATGGACATTTATATCTGAAACACAACAAAAAGACTGACCACTTATTTAACTAACTTTCCATTGGTGGAATCCAACTGACAATATTTTAGGATTTTTTTAATTAGTTTATGGCATTTAGGCATTGCTGGCTGGGTCCTGGGCCACTGCAGTCCATGCCATGTGGGTACACCCACAATGCTGTTAGGGAGAGAGCTTTCCAGGATTTTGATCCATTGACAGTGAAGCAACGGTGATATATTCCTAAGTCAGGATCATGTATGGCTTGGAGGGAAATTTGCAAGTCACGGTGCTCCTATTTATTATCTGTCTTTGTCCGCTGGCTGCTGAGTTTGGAAGATACCTTGGCAAGTTGCTGCCATGCACCTTATAGACAGTGCACATTGTCAGAAGTTGATGAGGTGCTAATTAAATGGTGATGGTTAGATATTCTGTTATTGTAGCTAGTCACTGCCTGAGGTGTGAGGCACAAACGTTCTGCAGCAAAACCTGGACAACATCCAACCTTGGGCTGACCTGGACACTGACCTCTTCAGTACGAGAAATCTTGAATGCTGTAGAAGACTGAACAATCGGAGAACGTTCCCACTACTAACCTTGTTGTGGAAGGTAGGCCATCGATGAAGCAGTTAAAGATGTTTGGCAAAGATCTCCCGCTGAGATGTCCTGAAGCCGAGATAACCAAACTATGACAACCCCAACCATCTTCCTATCTGCTGTGTATGACTCGAACCAGTGGAGGCTTTTCCCTCATTCCCATTGAATCCTGCCTTACAAGTGCCCTTTGATGCCACAATTAGTTAAGTGTCAAGGGCAGTCATCTATCGTTGTGTCATCTGCAAAGGCCCCATTAGCCCCCACACTCATGACGTATTAGTACAGCCATATTTGTAGCTTCACCAATTAACACCTCATTTTTAGATACACCCAATGCTGCTCTTGGCATGCTGTCCTGGACTCTTCAATGACCCGGTTGATCCCCTGGATTGATGGTAAAGATGGGGATACAGTAGGGAAATGCAGGATTCAAAAGCTTACAAATTTAGAGTTTTCAGTTGAATGTAATCACGAAGACCCACAGTCCCTGGATGTCATGGGCTTGAGTTGCTGAATCTATTCAAAATTTATCCCAATCCACAAAGGGGCTACTGCCACCCAACAGAATGGACGGTATCCTCAACATGGAGACAGAAATTTGTCTCCAGGAACCTGTAGAGTAGTCACTCCCACCAACACAGTGATAGACTGCTGCTCCCGACAGCCAGGTTGGTGGGAACAAGGTAAAGGGGCTGTTCCCTCTTCTTGGTTCCCTTACCATGCACTGCATACCCAGTCCAGCAGGTACGTCCTTCAGAAGTTAACCAACTCCGCCAGTATCAATGTCCATTCTGCCTTTGTCACTCGCCGTGCTTCTTTTAATTGGCATTTAATATGGAGTGCTAGTTCAACCGCTGAGGGGGGACAAATGGGAACACGCAGCACCAAGTTTCCTTGCTTATGTTCGAGCTGGAGCCATGAGACTTTGTGAGATCCAGAATCAAGATGGAGGATTTCCCAGCGCAAATCCATGGCTGGTTGGTGATGGTGGTGCCTGGAATATTGGCTGAAAGGTAGGACTCTGACAGTGTGACTATGTCAGGCTGTTCCTCAACTAGTATTTGGCACAGTTCCCCTAATTTTAGCACAAGCACCCCGATATTACGAAGGACAACCTTTGGAAAGGTTGACAGGACTGATTCTCATTGCCGGGAGAAAGTGAGGACTGCAGATGATGGAGATCAGAGCTGAAAAATGTGTTGCTGGAAAAGCGCAGCAGGTCAGGCAGCTGAAGAAGGGCTCATGCCCAAAACGTCGATTCTCCTGTTCTTTGGATGCTGCCTGACCGGCTGCGGTTTTCCAGCAACACATTTTTCAGCTCTGATTCTCATTGCCATTAGGTTGACACAAACTGACGGTCCAGTGTCACGCCTTGCTTTACATGTTGTAGCAGTTTGATACAGTCAAGTTGTTTGCTGGGTCAAGTCAGAGGGTATTTCAGAGCTGCCCACTTTGCTGTGGATCTGCTGTCAGCCCTTAGTCATTGAGACAGAGGAAGGAAAGAGGCACTGACAAGAGAAATGAGGCCAAACCATTTGGAAGCTTCATTCATTCATTCCTTTTCTCTCAGCTTTCATGCGAGGAGTAAGTTGTGGAGATTCAGTTGGAAAGCCCCTGTTCCTCAAACCAAAAGAGTGATCAAAGTTGGTTTGCTTTAGCTGAAGGTGGCGCATGGTGGGGGGAGAGAAAGAGCCTACACTGTTTTTTGACAAAATAAAAACATCCAGAGCTTCAGAAGCACAAATAACCCTCAGAGTGGGACCTGAGTAGACTGGACAATCAGTCACCCTCATTAGCCAAGTTCCACATAAGCCAGGACGGCAGATTTCCTTCCCCAAAACAGATGGGTTTTTAAACCATCAAAAATGGTTTCATTGTCTCCAGCATTAAAATAAAATTAGGAACTAAAAGCTATCCATTAATGACATTTAAATTCTAGCCTAGGCCTTCAAGTTACTCACCCAGTGAAATTACCACTATGCCACATCACCAGAAGCCAATCCTTAGAACAGTTCACTGTTATTGACCACATCAATCATAAAATGTGTTCTAGCTTATTGATCTGATGGCCTCACTGAACATATGGTCTCTCAGCAGCCTTTACAGATTTCAACTCTAGCTTGCAACTTCCATGAGGAATGCCACAAGAAGTCTATAAACCCTTGCTGTGTGTCCACAGCTCAGCTGAAACAATGCCACTGCAGGCAATGGCTCACTTCAACAACTCAACAGCAACTAGTCAAAGCCAGGGATTGAGAATACAGCTATTGCACAGCAAATGATGGTGCCCCAAACACACTGCAATATGTATAAATTAGAAATTTAGTTTCAGAGGAGATTAACGTGAGTGAAAGTGAGGCACAAAGTTATAAAGTTAAAGCTTCGTGTTAATGGCCTGTGCTATTTCAGGCAGGCAATCATTTGCAACATTAAAGGACATCACCCTTTTGCACACCAAACAGTATTTCACAAGCCCACAGGCATACCTTCAGGCATTAGGAGATCTCTAACCTAAATGAATTTAAAGAGGTGTCCCCATGTCCTAACACAATGACTGTTGGGGAAGGGGTGAAAATGCAAGTGTCATGAGGGAAAGTCCAGGAAAGAAACAGCCACTAGCATCGTTAATGTATTGGCAAACGTGGCTCAAAAAAGACTTAGCTACTAGTAGTAGTTATTGGGGGCTAGTACATGGTTGGTCCTGTTTGGCTTGTAATAAACATTCGGGTAAAAAATGAGGTCTGCAGATGCTGGAGATCACTTTTGAAAATGTGTTGCTGGTTAAAGCACAGCAGGTCAGGCAGCATCCAAGGAACAGGAAATTTGACGTTTCGGGCATAAGCCCTTCATCAGGAATCGGGTAAAAAATGAGGTCTGCAGATGCTGGAGATCACAGTTGAAAATGTGTTGCTGGTTAAAGCACAGCAGGTCAGGCAGCATCCAACACATTTTCAACTTTCAATTGTAATAAACATTACCAAGAGGTGGGGTCGGGGTTCAGTTATATCTCACAATTAACCTTTCCCCTACACCCACAAGTCACTTCCCATTCCCACTCTTACCACAGTCACTGAAAGGTGTGAATAAGACCAATCTCTTCAGTGACCACTTTGTGGGGAATTGAAGGATCTGGAGGAGTGGAAGGAGCAGCAAACATGGGACTCCTAAATGAGACAATAGAATTAAAAGTCAAATTTAGTCTTTGATTCGTGTTAGGTGGACTGGGAGTTCATGATTTGGGAGCTGTGGTAACGAGGCAGTACAATCATTGACGGGCCAGGCAAAGGATAATTGAAGCGTAGATAATGGAGTCATTAAGGAAGAACGTCCTTCCATCAGTTCCAGTTGCGCAGAAGCACCTCCTCAGCCAAAAGACGCAAGTGATTTTTGAAAACTAAAAATCCTGAGCTCATCTTCAATCTGTCGGATATATTCCCTTCATGTGTCAGCCTTTACTCATTGAGAGAGAGGGGGAAGAGCCACTGACAAGAGAAACTAAGTCAAACCATTTGGAAACTTCAATCACTCCTTTTCTCTCATCTTTCATGCGTTCATGTGAGGCGCAAGTTGTGGAGATTCAGTTGGAAAGCCCCTGTTCCTCAAAGCAAAAGAGTGATCAGAAAGTTTGTTTGTTTTAGCTGAAGGTGGAGCATTGGGCAGAAGGGGGTGGGGGCAGCCTACTCTAGAGTAACAAAAACACTCAAGAGATTCACAAGCACAAATAACCCCCACAGAGTGGGATCCAAGCAGATTGTAAAACCAGAAACTCTCTTGCAGCCAAGCCCAGCTGTTATTTTAATGATATACAAAGTCTGCTGGACAGGATCACGTTGTTTGCTTTAGACAGCGAATGATTCTGCTGGCTCCCAGCTTTTAGTCAGATGTGTTCCCCCTTTCAGTAAGAGAACATGACAGCAGCAAGACTCAAAGATACAGCACCCCATCACCTCCCACAAAACACGTCACACACAGCTCCTGATGAACTTCAGGGGCTCCGCAACACTCAACTACATTGATGTAGCACCTTTATTATGCTAAAATGTTCAAGTAGGGACTCAACAGGTCTGTCAGCAACTGTGGGGATTTCTGTTTTAGTTCATAAAACAAAGCACTGCAGGTGCTGGAGCTGTGTTATTGAGTGGGATATGACTCTAACACAGACGAGGGGATAGTGCAAGAGGGTATGAATACCATCTAAAAGAGAGAAAGATATCACTGAGAAGGAAATTACACAGCTCCCGCAGCCAAAGCAACAGAAGATCAAGTTATCCAATGGTGGAATACTGAAAGCTAGGGATGAACAAGGGACCAGAATTGAAGTGGAAGGTTTGGGGGAAGTACAGAGATTGGAGAGGCTTGGAGAATGTTGCAAACCATGGGAGGCTTTGAAAATATTTCCATCCTGTAAAACAAGATCCCAAAAACTTGGTCTGGTCATCAACTGGTGTTTCCCTCTCCACAGACTCTGACTGAGCTACTGACCATTTACAACATTCACAACAGCTTACTTTCGTAAAAATCAGTTTGTCTTTCCCTGGGGGAGAAGCCTTAAGCCTGGCATTACTTTCACAAATTGTGCTGAGGGACCGAATCCCTGGGATATAGAATAAACACTGCCCGCACTGTAGCACTCCCTCACTACTACTACTCAATTATAGCTCCGCGTGTTCTAAGGCAGCAAACCAGAGACCAGGTACAACATCTTGGTTGGCAAGATGTGCTGCACTGTCAAGAGATGCCACCTCACTGGTGTTTAACCTAAGCTACTTTGGCTCTTCCAAAATGGACCTAAATGATCCCACAACACTGTTTGAAGAGAAACAGGGAACCTCTTTCCAATGTCCTAGCCATCATTTGGCCCTGAAGCAACTTCACTAAAAACAGATTCTCTCACTGCTGTGAAAAAATTCTCCAGCTGTTTTGAAATAGTTATATCAAAATCGTGATGGGGGCAGCACCCTGGCAGCATTACACCAGGATTCTCTCTTCTATCTAAACTCCCATCGATAACTCTCAGCACTGAAACCTCCACATACCCAAATCATAAATTAAGTAAGCGTGTGCGAGAATTACCTTTGATCACACGTCCATCAGGAAGTAGTCAGTCCATAGGAACCTTGACACCTGCTGTGAAAGGAGGAAGGTGGATCCTATCGGATTGTTCCCTGAGCAGACAGTCATTTGGCAGAATACCTCATCACCAGAACTTTCCAACAAGCACTAAATGCTTCACTTGGTTGGTGGTGAGAAGGGCACTTGCCCATTGGATCCTTCGTGTAGCTTGGACAGTGGGCTTCTGCACGCTTCCCTCAAAATGGCTGCAGTGTGGTGGGGGGGGCAGTGAGACTGCCACCACGTCGCCTGCTGGAATGTGCCTTTGCAAAAGGAAGGCAGTCCAGAGAAAGATGCAGTGGTTTTTGCTGTGGTTCTTCCATGACATGGAACTTTGGGGTCTACAGGCTGTTCTCTGGGACGCACACCTGGAGGACCATCTTCTCGGTGAAAGACGCTCTTCGGTCTGCCCGAATCTTGTTGGTCTCCCAGAGCAAAGAGCTGACCCTGACTGAGTGTTGCAGTCTGGCACATCCCAAGGTCCAGGACTATGTGCTGAGAGACGCACTAAAGCTTGAGGCAACTGCTGCAAAGGCACAGTGGGGAAAGACCACTGTCTGAGGCCTTTCTGAAGTTAAATAGGGGTCTGTTGAGTTATTGGACCCTCCCAGTGCCTCAAATGTATGTAAATATGGTCAAGGAAGAAATGCCTTGGGTTCATTTGCTGAACAGAGTCAAAGAGGAGAAAGTGAGGTCTGCAGATGCTGGAGATCAGAGCTGAAAATGTGTTGCTGGAAAAGCACAGCAGGTCAGGCAGCATCCAAGGAGCAGGAGAATCGACGTTTCGGGCATAAGCCCTTCATCAGGAACAGAGTCAAACCAGTGTTTATTTCATCATATGCTATTGTGCAGAACAGAACTGCTTTAGGAACTGTATGTAAATAACAGATAATTTCAAAAATATACTTTATTCATAAAGCTAAGAAGTGTGCATACAGACACCGTGCTAAAGTGTAAGTTGAGACTCTAAAGGCAAGAGTTAAGATCCAGGTCAACCACAAATCTAATAGGAATGGTGGAACTAGCTTGGCAGGTTATGCTATACAATTGTGTGCAGCTTTGTGTTCAACTAATTAATACAGCCTTACACACACACAGACAGACTTCCAGCAGAGGTCAGACGAGTGAACCATGACTGACCGTCCCTTCCTCGATTCTGGGTGGCTGACATAGGACAACACAGCGGAATTGAAGCAGCTACCTTCCTGATGGGTGTGTATCACCCACTCCTGTACCACAACAGTGCCAACATTTGCAGAGCCTCGCAGACCCTGAGCACCGTTTGCTCGTGAATTATAAACATTTATATCGAAGTGTTAAATGTCATGGAATCCTCCCAAGTGCTCAACAGGACTATCCTAAAACACAATGAGACGCTGAACCACCCAAGGAGAGACGAGGTAAGTAGGTTTTAAGAAGGGTCTTAAAAAGGAGAAGGGGGAGGTGGAAAGACTTCAGGATGAAATTTCAAAGCAAAGGGATCAGGTGGCTGAAATCATCGCCACAAAAGGTCGAGAACTCCGAACTGCTCGTGGGCTGCAAGTAGAGGAGTGTACGTACCTTGAGAGGAGATTACAGAGAGAGGGAGGGTGGGTCAGGGTCACAGAAAGATTTCAAAACAAAGATGAGAATTTGAAAATCGAAGCATTATTTAGCAGGGTGCCAAAGTAGGTCAGTGAGCAGTGTTGTTGGGTTAAAAACATTGGGACAGGAGTAGGCCATTCAGTCAGACTCAATGAGATCATAGTTAACCTGTGGTCTAACTCCCATCTACCCACCTTTGGCCCACATGCCTGAACATATTTGCTCAATTTTTGAAAAATCGCAGATTTAAAACTTAAAATTAGCATCCAAGGTTGTTTGTGGAAGAGAGTTCTAAACCTGTCTGTATAGAAGTGCTTCCTAACATCTCCCCTGAACAGTCTGATCCTAATTCGCAAATTGTGTCCCCCAATTCTTGAATCCCCACTGAAAATAGTTTAACTTGATTTCCCCTGTCTTTTCCTGTTAATATCTTGAAGTCTTCAATCAGATCACTGTTTAGACTTCTGAATTTGAGAGAAAACAGGTCTAATTTGTATAATCTTTCCTTATAACTTAACCCCTGAAAATCCAGATATCAGTCTTGTAACCTTATGTTGTACTGTCTCTAGGGCCAATATATCCTTCTTAACATCTGGTGCAAATTAGAACACTCTGGATGACCCCAGGTTTACCCAGGGAGACCAGCTAGGAATCCACAAGAGTAATCAGAAAGTAACAAAGAGGTATGAACGAGGTGTTAGCAGCAGACAGTGACACATGGATGGGAGGTAGACAACATTATGGAGACAGGATAGTTCATTCCTGGTCATGGCATGGCATGTAGTTGAAAGCCCATGTTGGGATCCACTACGATAATGGAGTTGTGAACAGTGTGATTCAGCTTCAGAGGTTCGTTAGGGAACGGACAGGAACTGATAGTAAATGTTCAATTTATTGAGCCTTTTCACAGGCTCAAGAACCTCACAGTCAACTGCAAATTTGTGAAGTGTAGCCATCATTGTCTTGTTGAACTGCAGCAGCCAATTCACTCATAGCAAGCTCCCCAACACAACAACTGGATTAGTTAATCTTTTGAGACGAATAACAAGTCAGGATACCAGGAAATGCTCTACTTCAAAAATAGTTCCACAGTGAATTTCCTTTTGCGTTAACCTGACGACAGAATTTGTCTTGGTTTACTGTGTCATCCGAAGGACTACATCTCTGATGGTGCAGTGCTCCTTCAGGATTAGATTTTATGCAGAAGTCTTGACAGTGGGCAATGAACTCATCAATTTCTGACACAGTGCTCCCATTGACCGAAGGCTAATATCACTGTGACAGTTCCAAAATGGCTCATAACGGAGGCTGCCTGGTGGCAAAAGACTTTACGCATTTAAAGCTTTGAATTACACTACAATAGTAAGAGAAAGTCAACATAGCACCAAGGACAATACGGCTGCTCTCTTAACAGACAGACAGACAGACACACACACACACACACACACACACACACACACACACACACACACACAAAACTAATGACTGGTTTAACACCTCAGCAGAGAGGGGCAAGTTTGAGAAAGAGGGACCGTCATGGTAACCTCAGCTGGTGCAAGAATTGAACCCATGTTGTGGCATCACAAACCAGCCATCCAGCTAACCCAAGCTAACTGAGACCCACAAAGCGCACTATCATGATGATGAGGATGTGGTAAAAGCAGAGTGTTACAGTCAAAAACGTTATGGTCAAAATTTATGAATGAGACAACGGCAGCTGGAGGCCTTAAACAGAAGGCCGATTGAGCCAGTCACAGCTGAACCAGGCCCGAAGGCCTAAATCTCCCTGCACCGCTCCCCCCACCCCACCCCCATGACAGCATCACTCTAATATGTACTCTGTCACTGGAAAACTTTGTTGGCATTATTGATCAGCTTCCTTACAGAGAAGGATTCAATAACTGGGCTGAGGGAGTGGAAGAGAACAGAGTGAATCAAACACATGATTACGAAAACAGTGACATTTTTGACAGGAGACAATGCTATTCTGGGGGTGTTATATGTGTAGGTGCAGCGTCCAACAAAAGAATAACAAGTCACCATGGAGACCAGTTTGCAATGTGCATCGAAAACAAAGACACAAAGCTCAGCAAAATGACTCTGTGATGGAGGCTGTGAATATGTCATGTACAGGCCAATTCGCTTCACCAACAGTGGGACCAGAACTGCTTCCATTTGGCACTGTGGGCATGGTGACCAAACAACTAAATTCAAACAGACTCTTTGTTCTTTTACTAGACCTGAACAAGGCAAGCATACATTTCCAAAACCCGAGGAGCACCTCAAACTGCAGTCAACAGGTAATGTGAGAAACATTGCAAACCAAGTGCACACCGCAAGATCCCAGTAACATGGTCAGCCTAGGGAATGGATTTGGTCTTTTATTTAGGGAGGATGGTGAGGACACAGTGATGGATCCATGCAACAGAATTTGCAGGGAAAAATCAAAAATGTAAAAATTTAGAACAATTCCCTTGCTGTCTCTGTAGCAGAGGACAGTATGGTGATGTATCTCTCCATAATGAATATAAACTCCGTTGAAATCCTGGAGAACATGGACATCAATTCACCTACAGGAATGGGTGCACCTAGCCCTTAAAGCAAAATTATTCAACATCTCTTTACACAGTTATCATTCCTGCTTCCAGCTGCGCCCCAAATTTGCAGCATTCATGCACTTCTAATTCGCTAAGAGAACAAAAAAAAAGAGCATTCAGATCAAAATTTTCAGGAACTGCAATTTACCAGAATTCACCGATCACAGATTTCAGCCAGAATCCTCACTACTAATCCACAGCTATACGTTGGTACCCTGTTCACTTCTGCTCGGGCATTTGTGTAAAAACTACATCTTTGTAGAACTGACCACACTCTCAGGTTTCAGTATTATTACTAGCATTGAACCAACTGGGTGGATAGCAACATTCTAATCCCATGTGCATGTGAATGGGGAAAAACAATTGGGAGACAGCAAATCCTTGTCCTAGAGGAAGTACGTTCAGAGTTAGAGGCAACAGCTGCAAAGTTAGTCACTGTTTGGGTGATTATGCAAACTCAAAATTAAAGCATTTCACACGGAGCTGTGATTGGCATGTTGAAGCAATGCTAACACTACCCGTGCACTGGGGAGTAACAATTCCAGTTACATAACATTTGTATAATTTAGGATATTACTGATTTCAGAATCTCTGCCCTGCCCTCACTTACGGGGAAATGGAACTCAAGTCAATTTCTTAATGAGACTTGTCCTCTTACTTAATCTGGCTGGGAGTAAACCATATTCAGTTACAACAACAGATCTCCTTTACCAGCTCCATTCCAATGACCAGCGTGATGTTTTGCAGTATTACACAGCGATTCTAAAGCAGGTTGACCAAAGCTGGAGTAGGTCAGCATAGGCCATCGAGCCTGCCTTATTGTTTCATATTGATTTCGACCTCAACTCCGTTTTCCTAACCACTTCCCATATCCCTACTCCCCATGGGCAGCACGGTGGCTGAGCCGTTAGCACTGCTGCCTCACAGCGCCAGGGACCCGGGTTCCATTCCAGCCTTGGGTGACTGCCTATGTGGAGTTTGCACATTCTCCCCGTGTCTGTGTGGGTTTCCTCTGGGTGCTCCAGTTTCCTCCCACAGTCCGAAGGTGTGCAGGTTAGATGAATTGGCCATGCTAAATTGCCCATAGCATTAGGTGCATTTGTCAGAAGGAACTGGGTCGGGGTGGGTTACTCTTTGGAGGGTCGGTATGGACTGGTTGGGCCAAAGGGCCTGTTTCCAAACTGTAGGGAATTTAATCCCTCAATTACCTGAGAAACCCAAAGTCTGATCCCAAAGTCTGCCTGTTCAGACTGCAATACATTCAATAAATCGAACATCTACATTCCTTTAGTGTAGAGAATTCCAAAAGCTCTCATCACCACATAGTCTCTTGAATGGCTTTTCAGTGCATTGTGTTCAGGAGAAACACACACACCTCATGAAGCAAAGCCAAACCCAGGCCTCAAATCTCCAGATCAAACGTGCTGTCATAGCGCATCAGTCATAAGCTTATCCCAAAACGCTTTATAGCAAAAGCCACAGCTTTGAAATGGTACAATGTGGATTAACTACAACCTCAAAAGGTTCCTGGGCCTAGCATCGTACACAGAATGGGATTTTCCCTTTGTCATGCGGGATCAAGTCTCATTCCATTGAGGAATGGTCAGCAGTTCACCGTGTAAGAGCAAAGTATGAAAGCAATGAAGAGGGGAGGAAGCAAGGCCAGGCACACTGATTCTAACATTTGACATGGAGGCAAAAAGGCCAGGAGTGATGAAATAAGGTGGTGAAGATGCTGGAGTCGTGCGTTGTGGAGAATGATTGAACCAAAAGAGGAGACACTTACAGATCTTGCAATGAAGTGGAATGGGCATACAGAGGGGTAAAAGAACATTTGTCAGTCCAGAAAACGGTGTATGGGATACAAAGCCAAGTTTTGAATTCAGAACACAAGTGTCCAGGTAATCCAGTTCTGGAACCAGGGAAGAGAATACTACCACAAAAAAAAGCTTGTGCAGAAAACCTCAAGTTAAAAAAACAAAATGCTGGTGGAGGCTGGTACAATTTCAACATTTAAGAGGCATTTGGAGGGTATATGAATAGGAAGGGTTCAGAGGGATATGGGCTGGGTGCTGGCAGGTGGGACTAGATTGGGTTGGGATATCTGGTCGGCATGGACAGGTTGGACCGAAGGGTCTGTTTCCATGCTGTACATCTCTATGACTCAACATGCACAGAATTGCAGAGGATATGGCACAGAAATAGTCCATTCAGTCCAACCAGCCAATACTAGCACTCAAGCATCTGCTCATGATTTTCTTATCTAAACCTACCGCTGTAAGCATCTATTCAGTACAAACTCACACTCCTGATGAAGGGCTTATGCCTGAAACATCGACTCTCCTGCTCCTTGGATGCTGCCTGACCGGCTGTGCCTTTTCCACTGCCACACTTGGAGACTCGGACTCTCCAGCATCTGCAGTCCTCACTTTTTCCGACTCATAGGTTTGTCTAGTTTCCTCTTAAAAGTATATTTGCTACTCATTTGCTACTCTGTGGATACTGTTTACTAGTTATAGCCACAGTTGAAGTGTTGTATTCTATTCTGGATGCTATGAGAAGAGGAAGAAGGCTATGACCCTGTGGATTCTTGCAGAACAATGGTAGTGTCCCTATCGCTGAGCCAGGAACCCGGAGTTTAAGTCCCACCTGCTCCCGAGGTGTGTAATAACATCTCTGAAGAGATTGATTAGGAAGTATTGGTAAGGGTCATGAATAAGGAGCAGTGTTAATTCAGTGAGCTGAAAGATGGGATGCAGAATTCAGACCAAAAAATCCATTGAGTTGAGAGGTTAAAGAGACATGATAAAAATGCCTTTGCTCAAAAAGTAAACAAAATATTATTTCGCCAAACTGGCCAGGTTAGATACTTAGTTGGTGCAGTGTTAATTACCAGAGAGGAATCCAGTAGAAAACGGTCACAATCAATTAAATTGTGAGTGTCTGATCTTGTGTACATTGTGAAGCGTGGCACAATGACTCAGTGGTGTCTCCCAGTGTCTGTAGGGGTTTCCTTTGGGTGCTCTGGTTTCCTATCCCCAGTCCAAAGGTGTGCAGGTTAGGTGGATTGGCAGTGCTCAATTGCCCATAGTGTCCAGGGATGTGCAGGCTATGTGGGTTAGCCATGGGGAATGCAGGGTTACAGGGAGAGGGTGGGATGCTCTTCGGGAGGGTTGTTATGGCCTCAAATGGGCCATGAGGCCTGCTTCCACACTGTAGGGATTCTATGACTCTTGGATCTGACGTTCCCCATAATCTATGGATCTGCCCACATGCACTGTCCAGGTTCTCATGTGCCTGGATAAGGTATGCAGGGATGACTTAAGGAACTCCGTGAACTTCTTATCTTTAGGAAAAGGAGGGAAGATGGCGTACAGTAGATGTTACGATGACCAGCAAAGATGGCCACTGCTTACCCAGTCATCTCCGGGAAAGCCATTACTCTCAGCAACACGGAATAAACTGGTGTCACAATTTACATAAAGGAAATGGAAGTTGGAAACATTTTGGATTTGAATCACACCTGTGTGAGATTTTTATGCAAATTTTGGAGTTTCCAATCTGAGAAGCTTAAAATATCAACAAACTGTAAATGAAGTATTTCACTGGTGCTGTATCCAAAGCAGGAGAGCTGAAAATGTGTTGCTGGAAAAGCGCAGCAGGTCAGGCAGCATCCAAGGCGCAGGAGAATCGACGTTTTGGGCATGAGCCCTTCTTTGGGAATGAGGATCGGCAGTCCTCACTTTCTCCAAAGCAGGAGAGCCATTCAGGAGAAATCTGACAATGATTTTTATGGTGCTAGAAATAGCATTATACAAGATTCACCTGACCACTGGGTGGCACGGTGACACAGTGGTTAGCACTGCTGCCTCACAGCGCCAGAGACCCGGGTTCAATTCCCGACTCAGGCGACTGACTGTGTGGAGTTTGCACTTTCTTCCCGTGTCTGCGTGGATTTCCTCCGGGTGCTCCAGTTTCCTCCCACAGTCCGGGTTAGGTGAATTGGCCATGCTAAATTGCTCATAATGTTAGGTAAAGGGGTAGGGGTAGGCTGGGTTGCGGGTCGGTGTGGACTTGTTGGGCTGAAGGGCCTGTTTCCACACTGTAAGTGATCTAATCTAATCACTCTGCACAAACCTACAGGTGACTTCTAAACAATTCACAGACAAAACCCTTTTTGTAAAAATCTGCATTTATAGAGTATTTTTCAATAATATAAAATACACTCCATAGGAGCTTAAGTCTGAGAAGAATTGACATCAGAAATAGACAGGCAGAAGGCTGGAAGAACACAGCAGGCCAGGCAATGGAGGAGGCCAAGGATGGTCATGTTGGAAAGGGACATGACCATTCTTGGCCTCCTCCATTGATAAAACGAACCACAGTGCAAATTGGAGGAACAACACCTCATCTTCTGCCTGGGCAACCTACAGTCCGGAGGACTCAACATTGAGTTCTTCAATTTCAAATAATCCCCCATCCCCCGACTCCCTTTCCAGCACCCGCACCCGCACCCCCCCCCCCCCCCATTTCACCAACTGGATTCATTCTCCCATCGACCAGCCAGGACTTGCCCTCTACCGGTCTTCGCCTATCCCCACTTCACTACCCTGCCCCCACCACCCCCTTTACCTGCAGCTCCCCTCACACCCAGCCTCAGTTCAGAAGAAGGGTTACACCTGAAACGTCAACTTCTGCACCTCCTGATGCTGCCTGGACTGCTGTGTTCCTCCAGATTCCTGCCTGCCTATTTTGGATGCTAGCATCTGCAGTTTTTTTTTGGTCTCTAACCAAGAGCTGACATCAGACCAGGAGAGGAGACAACATTAGAAAAGGTGGGCAATAAGAGCTCAGTCAAAGTGATGGTTTGTTAAACAAAAAGCCCAAAAGGAGATGTTTAGGAGGAAAATTCCACAAAGTTTAGAGCCCAGGTAGCAAAGGAATTTTCTTTCCCCGCCCCCAGCTTATGGTGCACGGAGAACAACCTAACTCTCAATACCAGCAAAACCAAGGAACTCATTATTGACTTGTCCCCCCTAAACACTAACAGCACAGAGGTGGAACAATTGGAGAGTGTCAAGCTCCTGGGAGTGGTTATCCACAACAAGCTTTCTTGGACTCTTCATGTGGACGCACTGGTTACAAAGGCCCGACAACCTCTCTTCTTCCTCAGGTAGCTGAGAAAATTTGGCATGACAGCGAATCCCCTTGCCAACTTTTATAGGTGCGCCATCGAGAGCATTCTGTCTGAGTGTATCACTACCTGGTATGGCAACGGTACCATTCAAGATCAGAGACGGTTACAGGGAATGGTGAACTCAGCCCTGACAATCACAAAGGCCAACCTCCCATCTGTAGACAGGCCCGCTGTCAAGGAAAGCATTCTCAAAGATCCATCCCACCCTGGCAATGCTTTTCTCCAACCTCTCCCATCGGGGAGAAGGTACAGAAGCCTAAACACACGCACCATCGGGTTTTGCAACAGTCCCTACCCTACTGTTGTTCGAATACTGAATGGAATCACAAACTCTTAGCATTTGCCTGTACCCGTGTTTTTGTTTTTGCCGCTGTTTACCTATTACTTACTATCTATGCTATTTAATTCCGTGATCTGCCTCTATTGCTCGCAAAACAAAGCTTTTCACTGTTCCTCGGTACACATGGCAATAAGTTCAATTCAATTTGGATCCACCTGGAGCCATTTTGTCTGTACCTGTTGACTCCGTATTGGATAAATCATTTATCAAGGCAACCTTTAGGGAGTTTGGCCTAATTTTCGAACTGACAGATGTCCCTTTTTCAGCCTTCAGTGCTGGAAATACAAAACCCACAATACATCCGGGAAGACAGAGAAAAAAAACAAACTGCTCAGATGGAGTACTGTTGGAGGAATGCTTGGAAGCACAGCTTAACTCATACACTCCTGGCAATAAGACATAGAGGAGAGGTTCAATTCCCTTTTGCAGTCATTTCTGGGGAAGAGGTGGAAGCTTTATCATTTGTTTTCAAAAGGGGAGGAGCGGGGTATGTGCAGGCAGGGCACCTGCCAACGTCCCCCAACCTCACCCCTACAAAGGCCTTCAGAATGAGCATGTACACAAAGTAGCCACTCCTGTCAGCTAAATCAGTTCAGGGAGGAGAGGTTACTCTCTCATCCCAACCATCACCCCCTCTCAATTTAAAAAAAACAAGAGGTGGGCAGGAGGAAGAAAGATGGTCCTGGATGGAGCTTTCTACCCATGAATACAATAGGCAGTTAGGATTACATGTCAGACATGTCTGTTGTGTTTGATCACACTGACTATTATAATTCCAGCTTTGTGTATGCAGGCTCCACAAGGTGCCCTAATTATGATTTACGATGGAGCAGGGAACAAACACTCCGTCTTCTGAAGCCTTACAGATGCATAAACTCCATGTTCTTTGAACACTCAAAAAAAAACTGTAGACTGAGGTATTAAATCACAAGACTGGAGAACAAAGCTCAGATTCCCCACACAAAACAGACATTGCCATTTTAAGAAACTGGAACTCTGATTTTTTTCTCTCTCTCTCTCTCAGCCTTGATCTCACCCAGCCGCCTCTTTTCTGGTGAAACCACTCAGTCCAAATAAGGAGAACAGCTGTACAGTCTGATCTCTGTGTCTCTCTGATTCTGTGTGTGTGTGTCTCTCTCTCTCTCTCTCTCTCTCTGTGTGTCTCTCCCTGTCTGTGTGTGTATGTGTATCTGTCTCTGTGTGCATGTCTCTGTGTGTGTGCGTCTCTCTTTCTCTGTATGTGTATCTGTCTCTGTGTGCGTGTCTGTGTGTGTGCGCGCGCGCGTATCTCGGTGTGTGTGTCTCTCTCTCTCTCTCTCTCTGTATGTGTGTCTCTCCCTGTCTCTGTGTGCGTGTGTGTCTCTCTCTCTCTCTCTGTGCGTCTGTGTGTCTGTGTGTCTGTGTGCGCGTCTCTCTCTCTCTGTCTATCTGTCTATGTGGTGGGGAGAGAATGGGTGTGGGTTGGGAGCTGGAGGGAGGGGATTGAGGGAGGGAGGGAGGGTAGGGAGAGAGGGGGATGGGTCTAGGCTACAGCTTGTTTGTACCAACTGCAACACCAGTGAACAACTAGGCTTGGCAACGCCCTCGGTCTGATTTTATTCTGTGAATGGCATTGAAGCAGGACTACTGGTAAATAAAAATGAATAAAATGTTTGATTCAAGCAGTCCCAGCACATCTGGGCTTTCAGGGAGTTCAGCCACAACGGAAAGATCCAACAAAATAAAACTCTTTTCAAGATGCAGCCGAAGCTTATTTAGATTGAGAACTGCTCACAAAATAAAAGTTTCCATCTACACCAACCACCTCTGCTCCCTGCGGCAGAGGGCAACCCTGCCAGGGACTAAAACAAAACTCAGTCCTGACGTTCCTACTGGTCTGTTCTCAGGATCAGGGGTTACCACATCCCATATCCCTCACGTTTAAATACATGTGGATTAAGCAGAGAATGCCAAGCGAGAAACATCATTGTTCTCCCACTGAGTGGGGGACAGGGGGTTGTGTTGGGGGTGGGGGGTGGCAACATTGAACAATTCAGATATTACCAATGCACAAGAGAAGGGAGACACCACAGAGAAAGAGAGGCAGAGGCACAGGCCGCAACTGCACCCAGTCTGGGAGCATGAAACCTCAGGTAGATTTGTAAAATAGCATTGGTTAGAAAATGCCAAGGCTTCTAGGAAATCTCCACTGAAAACTTTCTATTATTCATTTAATGCCAGCACCTTACAACAGCACAATGCCAGGACCAATCTAAGGTTAACTTCAGCAAACCTAATATCCTTGGCTTTTCATGAATCTCACAGACAACACAACTTTATCTGGGGAGGGGGTAATTTGCATCCATTATGAATTCAGCTCTTTCAAAAAAAAATTGGTATAAAGCTAGAAATAACTTGAGTTTTTCTGGTTTGTGTAGATTGAGAGAGTGCTCTTTTATTCAATCATAAACACATGGGTGTCACACAAATTGTTCATGTTTCTTCATCCTCAATCCTAACCCACAAGACATGGGGAGTCCTTAATTTCATCATAATGTGTCACAGATAATTACTCAAAAAATATCCAGAAATGGTTAGTTACACTTCAATAACTCTGCACTGTAATTGTCTTTATTTTGTAAGTGAAGAAAATATTTAGCTACCTTTATTGGAACAGTTTATTAATACCTCATGCAGCGTCCACATGACTTGAACTAATCATACGCTAAATGAGAAAAAGACCATTCGTCCCATCAATCCCAATCCTTCCACAGATCCTGTGCTGTATATTAATTCCTGAACAAAGTGGGATTCCAGAATCTTCAGCCATTCCCTGACCACAGAATCTCACATAATAAAAGGAAGCCTTTGGATCAGGGATTGTGCCAATTCTTTAATACAGCTTCCTTCATCTTCACTCTTTTCCCCATAACACTGCAAATTCTTCTCGTTTCTTCCCTGTTCATAGTTAACATTGAATCATCCACCGTCAATCACGGCCAGGCAGTGCATTCCAAACCATAAAACATTTCCACGTAAAAGAATTACTCATCGCCCTGCTTGTGAGCTCTCTATCAAATCTCCTCTTAACCTTCACTACTCAAAAGAAAAGAAAGCCCAGCTTCTCCAGTCTTTCCACATAACTAAAATCTCTCATCCACAACCTCACCAGACATGTAATCCTTCCATCCGGCAATGGGCCACCTTGCAAGGAACTACCTTTGGAGAAATAACTGAGATCTACAAAAGTCAGTGGGCTCATTATCTGTAAAATGGAATCTCTAAAAATATTCAAAACCCCTTCTCTTTCCCACACTTAGCAATCCCTTTTGCTCTGGGCACCATCTGTTCCACTCACTCCTCCTTCTCCCCATAAAAGCCATAATTTTTCAGTCCCCTCCAGTTCTGAAGCAGATTCTTACTGGATTTAGGCAAAAGCGAGGACTGCAGATGCTGGAGATTATAGCCAGTGTGGTGCTGGAAGGGCAAAGCAGGTCAGGCAACATCGGAGGAGCAAACTGGATTTAACGCAGGTTTCTCTTTGTACAGACACCGCCAGACTTGCTGAGTTTCTTCAGCAATTTGTTTTTTTGTGTTTCAGAGTTCCAGCACCCACAGTCTCTTGCTGCTATCAGCTTTTGGATGGTGCCTTTATATAGGTCAATTCCTGCACCAGCTGAGTTTGCCATGAAGGACTATCCTTCTTAACCTGTCCCCTCACCTGAGGCATGGTGACCCTCAGGTTAAACCTCTTCCAGTCATCTCTCCCTAACGAGAAAGCGACCCTATGGTCCTCTGGGACGATGGCAACTTTACTTTTTCATGCCCTAAGGTACTGTACAGTCAACATAAGTATTTCAGAGGCATATTCATTGCTGCATCCAGGAAATTTGCAAAAAGCAAAGGTAAGGCAAACAATGGGATAATGATCAGGTTTAATTTTATTTGAAAGGTTGGAAAGATGTTGCAAAACATGAAAGGGTACAGAAAAGATTTACAAGGATGTTGAGGGGTTGAAAGGTTTCAGCTATAGAGAGAGGCTGAATAGGCTGAGGCTATTTTCCCTGGAGCAAAGGGAAAGGCGTGACCTTACAGAGGTTTGTAAAATCATGAGGGGCGTGGATGGGGGTAAGTAGACAAAGTCTTTTCTCTGGGCTGGAGAATTCTGAAACTACAGGGCATAAGTTTAGGATGAGGGAGGAAAAGATTTAAAGTGACCTAAAAGAACAACCTTTTCACGCAGAGGGTGGTACGTGTATGGAATGAGCTGCCAGAGGAAGTAATGGAGGTTGGTACAATTGTAACATTTAAAAGGCATCTGGATGGGTATATGAATAGGAAGGGTTTAGAGGGATATGGGCCAAGTGCTGGCAAATGGGACTGGATAAATGTATGATATTTGGTTAGTCTGGATGGGTTGGACTGAAGGGTCTGTTTCTGTGCTGTACATGTCTATGACTCTATAAATAGCTGAGAGACGGGGTGTTATCCACGGCGACACAAAACCTCTTTGTAGGAACATTCATTAGTACTTAAGATATCTGGTTGGCATAGATGAATTGGACCAAAGGGTCTATGTCCATGCCGTACATCTCTATGGCTCTATACCAGGGATAACAGCTAAGGGATCAAAGGACCCACACAGTGATGGTTTACAGGGATTCTTCCTCAAAGCATCCTCATCAACTGATGCCTAGGAGAGTGTGATTCCCAGTTTTGGAGCAGAAAATAATGGACTGAACACTGTGTTGGGTATAGGAAACAGGATGCACAATCTAAGTCATACAGCCCAGAAACAGACCCCTCGCTTCAACCAGTCTATGCTGACCATAATCCCAGTCTAAACCAGTCCCACCTGCCTGCTCCTGGCCCATTTCCCTCCAAACATTTCCCATTCATGTACTTATCCAAATATGCTTTAGAAAAATCTCAACATTTGTGAAATATCAGGGTGTACGTTTGCTTGCTGAGCTGGAAGGTTTGTTTTCAGAAGTTTCGTCACCAGACTAGGTAACATCATGTTACTTAGCATGGTGACGAAATGTCTGAAAACAAACCTTCCAGCTCAGCGAGCAAACGCACAACCTGAACCTCAACCTGAGCTATGGATCTTTTCAAAAATTGCATCAGTGAAATATAATAAAACCATTGCTGAGATGCCTGAACCAAAGTGTCATTCATATTCCTCCCAAGGTCTGGGAGATAGAGAGATCAATCACCTCAATCCAACATGCTCTGGATATTTTGCAGCAATAAGATCTTACCACCCTGAGTGGCATAGAGAGAGCAAAGAAATAGAGTTTACCAGCACTCACTGGGACCACCAATCAGTCCCAACCCAAACACAAAATTAGCCACTACAAGTGGAAAAGTACATCCGAGACACACAAATGCCAGGCAATGACCATCTCCGATAAAAGGCAAATCAACCACCACCCCTTGATATTCACTGGTGTTACCATCACTGAATTGTCCACTTACATCATCCTGCAGCAACCAATGACCAAAAACTCAACTGAACACACCATGTAAGCATTTCTCATACTTTAAAGCATTGTAGAAGACTCTAGAATCATATTTAGAAACTAGTATCACCTTCATATTGCTTTGAGGCAGCGAGCAGTACTAAATTATTCCAACTCAACAATGAGAACCAAGGCCTCAGCCCTCACCCCAAAATTGTGATGATGTGGCTCCTTTAACAAGGTTATGTCGTCCTTGGTTTCTCTTTTTCAGGAGGTTATAAAGACACGGGTTCCAGAAAATCTTGATTGATCTACTTGAGGAAGCTTTTAAAAAAATGAAAGAGGATTGGCCAGTTCTCCCAGTTCAGCTTTAGTTGGTTTGGCTTTGGTTTGGTTTAGGAGAAAGTGAGGACTGCAGATCAGAGCTGAAAGTGTGTTGCTGGAAAAGCGCAGATCAGGCAGCATCCAAGGAACAGGAGAATTGACGTTTCGGGCATGAGCCCTTCTTCGGGAATCAATATGGTTTAGTTTAGTTTGGTTTTAGCAATCTGGCTGATCAGAGTAAGCAGTCAGACAGTTTTGAGCCTGCTGGTCAAAGGAACAGCAACATGGAAGAAGGTGTTCTACGCTGAATCTCTCCGCCATCACACTCTCTCTCCTTTGTTTTATTTTACCTTTTTTGCCAAGGGGTGTTTATGGGAATTGTTGCAGGAATTTGGAACAGCATCATTAAGTTGGGATAATCTGTTGGGTTTTCGATAGGTTAAGTTATTCTATATTCTGTTCTCTTTTGTGTTTCATTCAGTAATCTTGCAAATAAATTCTGTTTTGTTTAAAACTGAGTGGTTGGGCCAGATGCATTACTTCTAGTATATCTACTATACACCTGCTTAAAACAACTAGCAAAGTTAGGGTCCGGTCAACTTTCTTGAAATGTTTTGAGAAGGTCTGGCCTGGTCCATAACAATATCTCGTGACAGCCACATGGTCAGGAGAGCAAACTCCAGGTGGCTTCCCAGATTCCTCACTCCAAAGATGTGGAGACCAACAGAGATGTAATGCCCTCATCCGTGCTTCTCTGGCGGTGATCAATTAAACAGGGATCCAAACTGGGAAGCTTCCTGATCAAAACAATCAGATAGACAATAATCCTGAGAACTGTAATTTCTTAAATACAGCTCAGAACTCTAAAACCAATTAAAGTTCACAGTCACACACAACCTGTTCATCACAGGAGCCAAACACTTGGGCTCAAAACAGGATGATATAAGCTGTTCTTTTTAAAAGAAAAAGCACGGTGGAATACCAAATCCAGTTTTGACTCCTCAGGACGTCTCCTCCTGTTGTAGTATACTAATCTAAAACCATGTCCAGGGAAAGATCACAAGGTAGCTAGTCTCTCTCGCCCTCACACAGACAGACAGTCCCTCACACATTCCCTGAACCGATGTTATTTCAGAACACAATACCTGTACAAAATTACAAATAATTGGCTGCGTAAGAGTCAAATGCTTAATACAATAAAATAGTCTTTGAAATTTCCAAATGAGCCATGAAATTTTAATGAAGATACATTTGGCTTGATGTAAACTGAAACACAAATGGCTGTACAAGTGTGGAATGAGCAATTTAGTTTTAAAGCCAAAAAAGGTCCATTCCTGCAAACAACACCAGAACTCCAACTGGAGAACACTGGCTTTTAGGTGGAGGGCAGATGTTTCTCAGAGTCATAGAGAGTCTCCTGTGGGTAAGGTCTATTCTGCTATTGAGGCAGTTATGGGCTATCGCTGTTCAGTTTATGACAAAATAAGGACAGAATTAACTCACCAAAAAAAAACTGCAAGTCACTAGTTGTCACTGATCTAATAAAACAAAATTCATTGATATCCTTTACTTTTCTCTAACAGGACCCTATTCCAGACTGCATCTAATGGATGTTCGTCTTCCCTGCAATAAAAAACCCTTCACTGAAATTGTCCATCTTCAGTGCCAATTTGAAAGTCCCAGTTAACATACAGAGTTTAAAGGGGTTCCATTTCGTTTGGAGTACAGCATAGACAATTAAAGTGAAGCAAAGTAATGTGATCACAATGACCAAACTATTTGATAGGACTAAAATGAAGATTCATTCCACTAGAAGGGAACAATCTAGAACAAGATGTCCAAACCCAAAACTTAGAACTGTTCAGGTACGATATCAAAGTTAGCCTTCTTCACACGAAAAGCAGTGAATTTCAAATTTTCACTCCCGAGACATATTCAAACTGGAAATAGAAACAGATTTTTAGTGTTAATGATTAAATTATGAGGGGTATAGATCGGTGAAATAGCCAAGGTCCTATCCCCAGGACAGCAGAGTCCAAAACTAGAGGGCACAGGTTTAAGGTGAGGGGATGGGGGAAGATTTTAAAGAGATCTAAGGGACAACTTTTACGTGCAGAGGGTGGTACGTGCATGAAATGAGCTGCCAGAGGAAGTGGTGAGGCTGGTACAATTACAACATTTAAAAAGGCCTCCGGATGGGTACATGAATAGAAGCGTTTAGAGGGATATAGGCCAAATGCTGGCAAATGGGACTGGAATATCTGTTTGGCATGGACGAGTTGGATGGAAGAGTCTGTTTCCGTGCTTTACAGCTCTATGACACTAAAACAGGTAAATAGAGTTAATACACAGATCAACCAACTTTCAACTGAATGGCAAAACAGGCTCAAGGGGATGAATGGACTCTTGTTATTCAACTCCCAACTATGAGGTAGACATCAGCTTAGCTCAGGATTGATTGTTAGGGTGCAGTGGGTATGACTGAACTCAGAGTCAAACATACCAGCACCATCATGCTCATACTCTGATCGAAGGTTGTTTGTTTTCTGATGGGACTGGGTAGAGGTACAGTATGACTTCTGACAGACTTTAGACAAGAAAAATGGATGAAAAGCATTGAAGCTGAACCCACCTTGACTGTGCAGTGGTCCACTCTCACCGAGTCCAGGGGAATTACCAAAGACAGACACTATTCTCAGTTTCTAACAGACCAGGGCCGCTGCAGATTAAACAGGTTCAACAGCTTCTGGTTTGTTTCTCTCCTCTCGCGAAGTGCAGGTCTAACCCAGCAATCAAAGGCTTCTCGCTTTCACCGAGGAGGAGGAGGAGGAGGAGGAAGTGGGGTGGGGGGTGACACTGAGGAAAATGGACAAGTTTCGCTGAAGCTCGTCCCTGATTAACATGAGTCACCATAATCACTGCCCCCTCCCAATTCCCACCTTATCTCATCACCTTACTCTCTGCCCATCAAGTGCAAACTCCAGATTCCAATGCAGGTGAGGGCCAGCCTGATCTCAGTCACTCCCCATTTCAATTCTCCTTCCCACTCCCTCTCCGACATGTCCATCCTCGGCCTCCTCCATTTCCACAGCACATCAGACCGCAAATTTGAGGAACGCTGCCTTATCTTCCACCTGCTGAAAATGTGTTGCTGGTTAAAGCACAGCAGGTTAGGCAGCATCCAAGGAACAGGAAATTTGACGTTTCGGGCCAGAGCCCTTCATCAGGAATGAGGAGAATGTGCCAGGCAGGCTAAGATAAAAGGTAGGGAGGAGGGACTTGGGGGAGGGGCGATGGGAGATGTGATAGGTGGAAGGAGGTCAAGGTGAGGGTGATAGGCCGGAGTGGGGTGGGGGCGGAGAGGTCAGGAAGAAGATTGCAGGTTAGGAGGGCAGTGCTGAGTTGAGGGAACCGACTGAGACAAGGTGGGGGGAGGGGAAATGAGGAAACTGGAGAAATCTGAGTTCATTCCTTGTGGTTGGAGGGTTCCCAGGCGGAAGATGGGGCGCTCCTCCTCCAGCCGTCGTGTTGTTATGTTCTGCCAATGGAGGAGTCCAAGGACCTGCATGTCCTCGGTGGAGTGGGAGGGAGAGTTGAAGTGTTGAGCCACGGGGTGGTTGGGTTGGTTGGTCCGGGCGTCCCAGAGGTGTTCTCTGAAGCGTAAAGCCCGGCAGAACATAACAACACGACGGCTGGAGGAGGAGCGCCTCATCTTCTGCCTGGGAACCCTCCAACCACAAGGAATGAACTCAGATTTCTCCAGTTTCCTCATTTCCCCTCCCCCCACCTTGTCTCAGTCGGTTCCCTCAACTCAGCACTGCCCTCCTAACCTGCAATCTTCTTCCTGACCTCTCCGCCCCCACCCCACTCCAACCTATCACCCTCACCTTGACCTCCTTCCACCTATCACATCTCCATCGCCCCTCCCCCAAGTCCCTCCTCCCTACCTTTTATCTTAGCCTGCCTGGCACATTCTCCTCATTCCTGATGAAGGGCTCTGGCCCGAAACGTTGAATTTCCTGTTCCTTGGATGCTGCCTAACCTGCTGTGCTTTAACCAGCAACACATTTTCAGCTCTGATCTCCAGCATCTGCAGACCTTACTTTTTATCTTCCACCTGGGCAGCTGACAGCCCTGAGGACTCACCATTGAGTTCTCCAATTTCAAATAACTTTCCCACCCACCCTCTTCCCCCTCCCTTCCATTCCACCAACCGGCCCTTCCTTCCATCTAACAACCAGACTCATCCCTCCCATCAACCAACCACATAGTACCCATCACCACCTCACCATTCTGCCTAGTCTCCAACTAAATCCCCCCACCCTCACCCCCAGTGCTGAAGAAGGGTTGTACCCAGAACATTGACTTATTCACTTTTATATGCTGCCTGGCTTGCTGTGTTCTTCCAGCCACTTGCTCGTTAACTTGGATTCCAAAATCTGCAGTTTTTGTTTCTCTAAATGCGCGTTTGGCAAGAACGGCAGAAATTATAATGGAAGAACTTGCTGCTGCACTTTATCGCAGATGCCATTCAACTCTTTAAGCCCATTCTACCTTTCAATGATAAAGTTTCAAAAAAAAAATCACTCAATGCCAGGTTAGAGTCCAACAGTTGTGTGACTTTTAAACTTTGTCCACCCCCAGTCCAACGCCAGCACCTTCACATCCTCACCCCTCAGTGAGGTCACGGCCGATCTGTATTTCAACTCTACCTACCTGCTCATTACTGATTCCATGTGCTTTCTATTTTCATCTAATAAAAATCCATCAATTTACTTAGAAACTTTCAACTGACCTCCTTTTGTAGGGGAGAACTCCAGTTAGAAATGTTGCCTGACTGTAGTCTTGATTAGAATTCTCCCACCAGATGAAATAGGGGAGGAAAAGAATCAAGCTAGCACCTCTTTAAACATCTTAAACACCTCCATAGGTTCAGTCCTTCATGTCCCCAAGAGAATACAAGCTGTTATTCATGTAACCTGTCTGCTTAATTAAATGTTTCAACCAATGCCCCCCCTAAGCTGCAAGGCTGTGCAATGTCTCACATGCCTCACACAGGTACCAACTGGTGTATGACATCAGGTTGTAGAAGCTGCTGTACATGAAGATCTGTCCATCAGCAGGAAAATAAAGAGCACTGCGGCCTTCAGCCCTGGTATTATTGCGCATATCACAAAATGAGTTCATAATGGCCAGCTCGTGTGATTCTCAAGGCAGGCAGGAATGGAGAGTGCGTGTCAGGAATTCTCAGTAGTTCCCCAAATCTGAACCGTTTCTGCTACCTGACACCTCAGAGGCTGCTGTTCAGTTGAAACAAGAACGCAAAGTGCCAATAAGCCTCAGTGAGTCAGGCAACACCTGTGCAGAGAGCAGTCAATGTTCCAGGTCCGAGGTTTTTGTTCAAAGGAATGCCCTTAGCAAAGGTCAGACCCAAGTCGTTAACTCATTGCATCTCTGCACATGTGCTGTCGGAACTGCTGGAAGTTTACAGCACTCCCAACCTTCACCTTTGGATGGTTCATTTCCAAGAGAGATGGCTGAACAACCGATTGTCATCACCTCCATTATAAACCTCTGCTTCCATACTCCCCTCTACCACATACAAACATGCAGTGGGCCAGCTCCAGTGAATGGGAGATTCTGACTAAACACCTGCATTCCCATCTCAGGCATAGCACCTGTTAGATTTAGAATAAACTTGCCTATTTCCTACTCTAAGTCCTTCACCCCAGTTTCAGAAGAGAGCGATGCTTAAACAAGAGTTATTTCCATTCCCCATGACTGAAATGTTTTTGTCACCATCCAAAATGCATTCTATTCTATATCTCCGTTCCCTTGCTATTGTTGGGGCAACATCCCAGAATTTCCTCGCTATTATCATTGTGGGTGTCCCTATACTTAAAGGACTGCAATGCTATCAGCACCTAATCACACAGGCAATTCAAGATGGGAAATAAATAAAGGCTGGCCAGTTCTCAGCTCAGCAGGGAGGATGCCTATACCCAGAGTACAGATATTAAGACATTTGTCAGTTTGGTATTAACTAAATAAAAACTGGTTCCAATCACAGATTCTGCTCCTTTACAACTTTCTCCATCCTTCTCCCTGGTAACAGTCAGAGCCTGGTCAAGGCTATTCACAAGCTTAGTGCAGTATCTGATCTCACCCCCACACCCCCAGTAAGAGATTCCAATCACATACTTGCATTAGAACCAAGATCTTCTATTACCAGCTCTATCACACAACAAAAAGTCTCAACTCATCTGTTGTTGAAACCCTCACCCACACCCGGGTTCCCTATAGATTTGATGGCTCTACCACAAGTGTTTCATACTGCCACACCACCACCCTCATCATAATGGACGATGAAGAGGTTCTTCAAATCCCCTTGATCCTTCTGCCAGATGCCTCCTGGTTATTGAACACTTTGGGTACAGATATGGGCCCTTCCTAAATGAATCACTGATGAACTGAAGAAATCTGTCATCCTTGCCTGGTCTACATGTGACTCAAGATCCACAGTAATGTGATCGATTCTCTGGAGTGGACTGACAAGCCACTAAGCTCAAGGGTCATCAGGGATGGGCTACAAGAACCGGCCTTGCTGGTGATCCACATATCCCAAAACACAATAAACTAAAGCCTCTACCTCTTAGGTACTAACTTAGTATCCCCTGTATAGTAATCATCCCAACCGCTCCACATAGCAAGTGCCAAGTTCCAGCCTGCTGTTTGATATCCCATGACAATGTCACCCACTTTGCACTGAGTTTGAATCGGAACCATCAGTGAATCAGAAACAGTTATGGTTCCAGCACTGAACTCTCTCCCTCACACGGCTCAGTACATTCCCTGCCACCCAGACATGATTTGTTTTAACAAATAACTATTTTCCTCTAACCCTTCAGTCAATCTGTGAAACATTTCCCAAAGATTAGCCTGCGTCATAGCTCTCATGTGGAGTTTTTATCATAATCCCTTTAGAAACCATTCTACAGAACAGTAGGGCTGTGATTTCGTCAAATAATGAAGGTTAATGATGAGTCCACAAACCTGAATGTCCCGGCCGACCCATTGTCTCAGCCTGCTCCTGCCCCACCGAACTCATCTCCGCGTACCTTGACATGGTTCTGTCCCCTTTAGTCCAAGAACTCCCCACCTACGTTCGGGACACCACCCACGCCCTCCACCTCCTCCATGATTTTCGCATCCCCAGTCCCCAACGCCTTATTTTCACGATGGACATCCAGTCCCTGTACACCTTCATCCCCCATCACGAAGGACTCAAAGCCCTCCGCTTCTTCCTTTCCCGCCGCACCAACCAGTACCCTTCCACTGACACCCTCCTTCGACTGACTGAACTGGTCCTCACCCTGAACAACTTCTCTTTTCAATCCTCCCACTTCCTCCAAACTAAAGGAGTTGCCATGGGCACCCGCATGGGCCCCAGCTATGCCTGTCTCTTCGTAGGATATGTGGAACAGTCCATCTTCCGCAACTACACTGGCACCACCCCCCACCTTTTCCTCCGCTACATCGATGACTGTATCGGCGCTGCCTCGTGCTCCCACGAGGAGGTTGAACAGTTCATCAACTTTACTAACACCTTCCATCCCGACCTCAAATTCACCTGGACTGTCTCAGACTCCTCCCTCCCCTTTCTAGACCTTTCCATTTCTATCTCAGGTGACCAACTCAACACAGACATCTACTATAAACCGACTGACTCCCACAGCTATCTGGACTACACCTCCTCCCACCCTGCCCCCTGTAAAAACTCCATCCCATATTCCCAATTCCTTCGCCTCCGCCGCATCTGCTCCCAGGAGGACCAGTTCCAACACCGCACAGCCCAGATGGCCTCCTTCTTCAAGGACCGCAGATTCCCCCCAAACGTGATCGACGATGCCCTCCACCGCATCTCCTCCACTTCCCGCTCCTCCGCTCGAGCCCCGCCCCTCCAACCGCCACCAAGACAGAACCCCACTGGTTCTCACCTACCACCCCACCAACCTCCGTATACAGCGTATCATCCGCCGTCATTTCCGCCACCTCCAAACGGACCCCACCACCAGGGATATATTTCCCTCCCCTCCCCTATCAGCGTTCCGCAAAGACCACTCCCTTCGTGACTCCCTCGTCAGGTCCACACCCCCCACCAAACCAACCTCCACTCCCCGGCACCTTCCCCTGCAACCGCAGGAAATGTAAAACTTGCGCCCACACCTTCTCCCTCACTTCCCTCCAAGGCCCCAAGGGATCCTTCCATATCCGCCACAAATTCACCTGCACCTCCACACACATCATCTATTGCATCCGCTGCACCCGATGTGGCCTCCTCTACATTGGGGAGACAGGCCGCTTACTTGCGGAACGCTTCAGAGAACACCTCAGGGACGCCCGGACCAACCAACCCAACCACCCCGTGGCTCAACACTTTAACTCCCCCTCCCACTCCCACTCCACCGAGGACATGCAGGTCCTTGGACTCCTCCACCGGCAAAACATAACAACACGACGGTTGGAGGAAGAACGCCTCATCTTCCGCCTGGGAACCCTCCAACCACAAGGGATGAACTCGGATTTCTCCAGTTTCCTCATTTCCCCTCCCCCCACCTTGTCTCAGTCGGTTCCCTCAACTCAGCACTGCCCTCCTAACCTGCAATCTTCTTCCTAACCTCTCCGCCCCCACCCCACTCCGGCCTATCACCCTCACCTTGACCTCCTTCCACCTATCACATCTCCATCGCCCCTCCCCCAAGTCCCTCCTCCCTACCTTTTATCTTAGCCTGCCTGGCACCCTCTCCTCATTCCTGATGAAGGGCTTATGCCCGAAACGTCGAATTTCCTATTCCTTGGATGCTGCCTGACCTGCTGTGCTTTAACCAGCAACACAGTTTTCAACTGTGATCTCCAGCATCTGCAGACCTCACTTTTTACACCTAGATTTATACCTCAGAATTTATCAGGGAGAGAAAAAGAGATGGCAAATGGTACTCAAGTGATAGCTCAGTCAGAAAGGTTGTGGACAGAATAGCCACATACAACGTTTATAAAAAATGTAGTGAAAACATCCTTTTAGGAAATAAGTCTCATTAGTAAAAGGCTACGTAAGGAACAGAAACTTTAGGAATCACAATGTCAGTGGAACACACATTGTTGTTTCTCTCCACCTGTGGCTTAGGCTCCTTAAAGTTCCACTTTTTATGATGCCCTGCCATTCAGTGATGGCACCCTCCAGGCTACCTTCAGGATAGACCTGCTCGAATGTCCTTCCTTCATCATAGATCTGTTGATGGGTCTCAATTTCCTGACCTGCCCTGACACACTCACCCTGGTCAGAAAGAGGGATGCATCCAACACAAGAGTACTTTGCTTTGGTGGAGTTAAATTTCTGTTGACACAAGGACAGGTCAGGAATCTTGAGCTGTTAATTAATTCGGAAATCCTGAACACAATATTTCTTGAACAGGGATAGTAGAGGGCACCAGCAAAAGGTTGATACAAAGCTGAGTACCAACTGGTGACCATGAATGCCAACTTGGTTTTCAAACTCCTTGCACATGAAGTTGGCTCACATTCGGTCTATTTTAATCAGCAAAACTGCACCCTTATGGAAGGTAAGCTCCCAGGGTTCCCACATTACTCTCCAAGGGCAGCAATGGTCTGGCAAGGAGACAACATGGTTCTCACATAGAGCTGCTCACAGCACCATGACTGAGCACAAAGCTCCGCACTGCAGGGTAAGTGAAACTCTTTGCAACTCCTGGATTTGACAAGCAGGGCCATTTCAGCTCTCTGCTCTGAGCAACACCCGACAGGCGGTGAGGGTCCTGAACAAAGGCTGAATGCTAATCATCTTGTGGTTGATGGCTCAATGAATGTACAGCCATCTGGTCAGGGAATGAAGCTGCGCTCGGCAGAATGTACTGGGTACAACAGAACAAAGTACGCCTGCCTGCGAAGAACACCCATCCATCCATCCTGGAACGAAAGGGACTCGTATTACAAAAAAGGTATAATGTAACCCCATAGAAATAGAACCATATGTTTTACATTGTCAAAGGGTCCACAATATTATCCCTGTAAATCAGTCACAGAATCATCCGGAAACTGAATGTTTGTCTTCTCTTGGCAACTGTAAAACTTGTAATGAATCAGGGAAGGGCAAACACCGGGCAAGTCAATGACAGGGGAGAAGGAAGGCGCAAGGTCTGTACAACAGGGGACCATACAACCTGCATACCAGGGGACAGAGCGAGAGTTAATTTATAATTATGCATCATCAGGGTCAGACCCACACCAACACCAAGATAGGGAGGTGCTGGTATTTACACCTACTTGGCACCATCTCAGCTGTGCCACACATGCCATCTTCCAAAACAAAGAGGGCTGCAGTAAACCATTGCTCAATATAAACCTGCCTCCAGAGGGACACAGCACATAACTGGATGCCTTGGCTGTAAAAAGGATTTTACTAACACCTGAGTGAGCCAAAACAGCCAAGACTCCCATCGGTTCAGCTCCAGTGACCCTAGGCTCAGTTTGAATCTGTACTTTGGAGAGACAAATCACTTAGAATAAGCCAAACGCCCAAAGTGTACACACCTGCAGAAAGGGGATCTGAACCTGCAAAAGGCAGCCAATGACAGAGTGTAGCGGCATGGCACATTCCAAAGTGCAAGGCTACTTACTGAGGGACTCACTGAGGCAGAGCGGCAGTGGTCTAACTCTCCCCACCAACTACACTGAAAGGCTAAAGCTCACCAGAGGCTGTATCCAGAGAAAGTGAGACATGAAGTGTATAGTATACTAAGAAAGTTAATTGAGAGTGTAATTAGGCATCTCAAGAGAACGTCGTGTATGGTCTTGAAAGAAATTGACCATATTGCATTTTTGTAATGGCAAATCAGAACCCTCTTATAAAGCCCTTTTAAAAATTGTGACGCATATTTTATTGAAAGTTACAAAAGTTGTATCACACAAAATATACTCCCCACAGTATACCTTTATCGAAAAAGTAGCTATCCTTCCTATAGCTAACAAGGCAAGGAATTATCCCCACTACCTCCTCCCCCAACATGACTTCACACAAAAAGGCAACAGCTGGTGTGTGAGAAAATGGCAGCACGTTTAAGCCAGTAAACACTATGTTCTACACTTTCCCAGAATATAAACATATAGATATTGGGGCTAGAATCGCAACAGAGGATATCAAAATACAAATCCCTTCAGGCTAAATTGGTCAATGTAAGACTGAAGCAGAAACCCAAAATACTTGTAAAAACAACAAGCACTCAAATGTCACTGGGGAATAGCCAGAGTGTTGACACCTTTTAACACCAACATTTTCAAGCAGCTTCAATAAGGGTCGAGGGTCAAAGGCCAAACTGGCTCCCAGCGGCAAACAAAATGTTTTAAAGTAACTTCTCCAAAGTTCAAAGACAGCCAATCTAAAGCGGACAAGAAAGAGACACTTTTTGTTTTTGAAAGATCAACATTGCATCCGTTACAAAAACAGTCAACTGCTCAGTCACTCTTCATTCCAAAATGATCATTACTCAAATTTTTTTTTCTCAAATATTAAACACTCAAAGTACATAATTCAAGCTACAGTGAAATGTCACTATTTGACTATAGTCCACATTTTTACCCAAGCCTACAAAGAGAAAGCCACTTAACTCCTTGTTCCTGCACCAAGTCTCAGAAAGAGCTATCCCCACAGCCCTACTCCTCAGCTCTCTGACTATACCCTTTTTACAATTACTCTTCCATTATCCCTTATTAATTACACTTTCACCACTGTTTCTGATTGGACACTCGGTTTAACAAATCTCCTTACACATTCTTTCAGGTGTCAGTCACTAATTTGAGTTTGCCGGTTCCTCTTCAATGGCAGTTTTTACTTCCTCTGAAACTTTCAATTTTGATCATGTCATTTGTGTTTCCCATCAACTGGCCCAGAGTGGACCCAGAGACATGCTTGTCTCTCCATTGCAAAAGTCACCCATTGCAATTGCCTTAAAGAAGCCGGTGTCCAACATCCTTCTGAAATCAACTGGTCAAAAAAAATTGTTCACAAAATCCCAGTAAGTTTCTCTGTTTTTGTTCCTGTATTATCTCTATAGGATAAGTTTTACACATTTCAGACAAAAAGAACTGCATTACAAACTTCTACCGAACAGTTCAGCATTTGTCAACTCTACGTCAAATAGCATTCACGGCTCTGCACTCCAACTTTTGCCTCAGGTCAGAAGATCTTGGATCCATGACCCACTCCAGCACATAATGGAGGCTGACACTCCAGGGCAGTACTGGGAACATTGTACCAAAAGATTTTGCCTTCCATATGAGACAGTAAATTTAAAACTAGCCTTATCTGTCCAGTAGACAATAGATCTCATGACACTATCCAAAGACCAACAGGGAACTGAAACTTGGAGACCTGCAAACATCACTGAGAGAAGACTATCTGGGCATTAACTCATCACTGTTTGTGGGGGCATGCTGTGTATAAATGGGCTGGCACGTTTCATAAGCTGCATAAAGTCACTACACATCAAGAGTTATTTCATTGGCTGGGAAGTGCTTGAAAACGTCCTGAGGTTAAGTGAAGAGTGCTATGCAAATGGAAGTCTTCTTTAACTTTCTAATATTATAACACTAAGTGATAAAAGGAATAAAAGTAAACATTGTCCTTATTCCAATAGGTTACATCTATCAGCCCTATTGTTCTATTATCAGTTATAGCAACATGAGCCTCTTCACAGGAAGCCACTCTCCTGGTCTGCCTCTCATCTCTTTATGCTCGTTTCTTGTACATTACTTAATTTCTTATCGTAATGGCCCTACGTTTGGTAAATTCCTCTTCCAGCCTCATTCTATTCACTTTTATTTTCTCTATTAATCAAAAGTACCTAGTTTTTGCTACATCCATTAAAAATTTAGACAAACAGTTGTCCAATCTAGTCTCTAGACTCTAACCCCCTTCTACTGATCATAGGTCATCATATTAGCTAATTTGTCTCCAGGTTAATTGCATCACAGTTCTTTTTGCTCCTGCACTAATATAATATTTTGTTGTCTCCCTCTTTAAATCAAACATCTTTCCTATTTGCTTTTTAACATCGAAACTGAAATAGTTTTGTCTTTCCCAGATGGTCCTCAAACCTTGTCGAATCTATATCAATTGCTAGATCTCCATCCAGCACTCTGTCCTGCTCTCACTGGATGACAGACTTTTCCAGATACACGTTATAGTCATTCCCATTCCTCGCAGCTTGATTCAGTCCTATTATTAGATAACGACCCAATTGTTGCTTGATTTTTTTCTCCAGCTGATTGGCATGATCTTTCCACTGCTTCCTTTCCAACATTTCGCAGTCTATAATGGATTGACAGCTTCACTTTATTTGTCAATGCTCTGAGTGAATTCAGCCTTCACACCAATCCCTAGGTTATGTTTCAGGGCAGCAATAAAATCAACATTTCTTGCTGGCCCTCCCTTTTGCTAACTCAGTCCTCTCGGACAGTTGTAGCAGGAGTATTCAGAGAGACCTATCCACACCTTTGTTAACACCCTCCTTCTGCCATTGTGTTTACTGTATTCTCCTTTACAATCAGGTGTTTGTAACTCAGGATTTTCTCAGCTCCCAGTCCAGCCCACTGGCAGATGTGGGTCCCAACCTTTTCAAACTGGCAACCGCTCAGAAGAGGTTCCTGGTCTGTATCCCACCAACTGAATATTGCTAAAGAAAGCCACACCACATTCGGACAGACACAAGAGTGCCCAGCTTTAAAATGATCACAACAATCTACACTCCAGGAAGGAAGAGTGCTGATTGGTCAGATGAGTCTGACTGGAGAAACTATGGAGAACTATGCAAGCTCAGAGATCATTCAAAGGAAAGACATAATGGTTGAACATTTCCTTTTTGTTTGCAGAGAGCAGATCCTTATGTGTGAAGACATTATTTCTTGCAGTGATAAATGAGCCACATTTCCATTTTTAAACCATTTCTTCGTTGGTTGGGTTTGCACTTATTACCCTGACCAAATTTCCCAATTGACAGTTTCGAGTCAACCTGAGAGTTTAGAGTCAAGCACAGGTCAGACAATACAAAGAAAGCAGATTTCCTCCCCGAAAAGGATAACAGTGAACCAGATGGGTTTGTGACACTGACAATAGTTGCATGAATACCTGTAGACCAGTTTTCTTTTGTCAGTTTCAAATTTCACCATCTACCACGATGGGACTCGAACCCATGGTGCCAGAAACATTAGGCTGGCATTCTGCATTACTAGACCAGTGACATTACAATTATGTCACCGCCTCCCCGATCAGTTTAAATGGGCAGTTGGTGTAGCTTTTATTGCACTCTGGATTATTCAGTAAGTGCTGGCCATCAATAGAATCAGACCCTACAGCAGACAATTTGAAACTTCTCCTCCCACTACCTGTTTGCTGATCTGACTTTTTTCCTTTCCCCATGTTTTGGACTATCTTTACTATTCCCTCTTTCTTCTTCCCTACTTTCTACACAAATCGAAAGCCTCACCCACAGCCATGATTATTGCCCTATAGATTGTTCCCAGTTTTACGCAGGTAAAGCCTGTTCATTCAGCAAACAATCATTCTTACCCTAGAGTTAATCACAATGTGCCACAAATTGATCCCTTCCATCTTAACCCAAACTCACCAGTTAAACATTTAACCTCAAATCTTACCAATCCTGCAATGACTAAAAGAGGATGCCAAAAGCAACTCCTGGGGTTACCAACCCCACTCAACTGTTGGTTAATCTATACACCTCACCAGCCATGTAAATCAGAGACAAAAAAACAGAAATCGCAGGAAAAGCTCAGCAGGACTGGCAACATCTGTGGAGAGAAAGCAGAGTTAATATTGTACGTTGTGCGACCCTTCCTCAGAACATAAACCATGGCTTAGCCTGAAAGTCATAGATTCAAATCCTATTTTAGGGACTTCACTTTAGTTGTACCTTCACTACAATAATAATGAGGGAGTGCTGTGCAGTTAGAATTGCCATCTTTCAGATTAGACATTAAATTAAGGTTCCAACCATCAGCTTGAGTATGAACCATTGACAAAACTATGTTAAAAAAGACCTGACGGTGACCTGGGTAATATGTATCCCTTAGGCAAAATCATTAAAATTATCTTCAGGTTAGTTTATTGTTGTGAGAGAGAGTTAGTTGCATGCAAATGAACTGTCACATTTCCAATATTACAAGAGGAACGACATAGATAAAAGCAAAATTCAGATACTGGACATCTGAAATAACAGCAGGCAATGCTAGAGAAACTCAGCAGGTCTGGAGGTCTCTGTAGAGGGTTAATGGTTCAAGTCCAGAATGATTTTTTTTTCTGAATGATGATTATACTATCCTTTGGACATCCTAAGGATGGAAAAAGGTGCTACAAAATGCAAATCCTTCTGAAAGTGCATTGGATTTCTCAGCTTCCAACATGGAATCCTGTTTAGGCTGAGTCTGTGCCTCAAGGTCACAAAATCCAGCTCAGATTGACAGGTCTACCCACCATGGTTTCTAACTCAGAGGCCAGGATATTGGCCCCAGTTAAACCCCAGACAAATGGCACTGTCTAATAAGATGAGACAGCCTGCCTAAATGTCATGACACTATTATGAAGAGGATCAAGTCGTTCTTTAGTTACCCTAGCTAATAACTTGATCAGATCGATTATCAGAAGAGGAGGAATGCACAGGGTTACGGATAGAAAACAGAGAAATGTCACGAAGTGATTGCTCATTCAGAGAGCTTGCACAGACAAGGGGCTGAGTGGCCTCTTTCTGTGCTGTAACAACTCTGGGATATTTACCCTTCAGCCATAGGCCAATATGGTCCAATCTGAACACACCGAGTCAACCACAAAGAATGAATAACTGAATGGCGCTAGAAGCAGTACAAAATTATTTAATTGGACTCAAAGCACCCCCTCGAGAAATTCTGACGATCTTTCTTTAAGATTTTGTCAGAATGTTTCCCGCACACCTTGTTGGAGATGACCATAGAACCGGGAAGTGGGAGGGAAATGGGGGTGCGTGGTGGTGACAGGAAGACACACGTTGGTCAATGGTGCTTTTACTGCTGCATGGTGTGACAATCCACTCACTAAAACTCTCCAATTGTATAAACACATTCAGATTGAAGACAACCACCAAGACATCATTAAGTGAGAGGCTTAATCAATTCAAACATATCAATACATTACTATTTTGCAGGCACAAAACAACAGCTAAGGTTTCAAAACCGATCTCCTCCCCGGCTTTTGTTGTAAAAGGTCCACTGGCCAGAACAGGAACAGATTGTAACAACTTGCGAATACGATTTGTGAATAAATTAGATGCAAATCTAAAATCACAATCTCTCCTCAGGCTGTGCCACTAAATTTTCAAAGCCTGCACCATGCTCAGTTGAATTCTGCGTTCTGATTTACATGTTTTACTTTGTGAGCACTGAACACACAAATCGGAGGTGAGAGGTCACAGTGTTGGTAGCAATCAGATAACAGAGCATTATTAAAAGCTTGGCTGCCACTAACCAGTGCTCATCGTTATAATTCTCTCTTTCCCTCCAACAAGCTGGGTACAAAACAGAAGTGATCAAAAAGGTTAATCCAATATTAGCCTTTACATATTCTAACCTTTGGATAGAAAGAGGAGCAGGTTTTGCTGCAGTTTAGGAAGGTCTTGATTAGACCATTTCTGTACATCTTTGGATATCACACATTGAAAAGGATACGTTTGCCTTAGAAATGGTAGAAAAATTCACCAGAAATGTTTTCAGGCTTCCTTATGAGGAGACAGGAAATACGAAAGATTCCCTAGAAGAGCAAGGGCGGATAACATTGTGATATTTCGTGGAGAGGTTCAATTCCCGCCTCAGGCAACAGTCTGTGTGGAGTTTGCACATTCCCCCAGTGTCTGTGTGGGTTTCATCCCACAGTCCAAAAATGTGCAGGTCAGGTGAATTGGCCACGCTAAATTGCCCGTAGTGTTAGGTGAAGGGGTAAAGGTAGGGGTTGCTCTTCGGAGGGTCAGTGTGGACTTGTTGGGCCAAAGGGCCTGTTTCCACACTGTAAGTAATCTAATCTAATCTTCGTAGGTAGACAGTTTTTCAGTCAGGGCGGGGCGAGGGGGTAATGCTAGTCATGGTATAAACCATACATTGCAATGTAAATGTTGATTCTGTGTATTTGACAACCCTATTTGTCAGTCCCAACAATCATCTTCCTGGACCCTGTTATTCCAACAACCAGAATCGTAAGAGCGTCATAGACTGGAGCGTCAGGCCCGCGCAGTGTTCCATCCAGCCAGCTCGGTGGGAATTGTGGGAAATTGAATTTACCAATGGGGAGTTCTTCTGCATCTGGAACCACCCAAGAGAGTCAATTAAAGTCACACAATTCTTGACTTGTAAACTCAAATCGCAACTCAGGAAAAGTTAAAGGATTAAAGACCTACTCTTAACTCCAGGTTACAAAGAAATTGACCCCCACATCTCCACCCAAATGTGATCATGTGAGGCTTCAACATTCTACTTAAAGGCCCCAACTCTAACCAATCAAGGAAAGCATACCAAACGCCTTCTTCACTATCCTATCTACACACAACTCCACTTTCAAGGAGCTATGAACCTGCACTCCAAGGTCTCTTTGTTCAGCAATCTTCTTTACGGGGACATGATCAACCATGATCAACCATGATCTCAATGAACAGCAGAACAGGGTCAAAGGGTTGAATGGGCTACTCCTGCTCCTAGACTCCCCATCTTCCCCCATTCTGAGAGATCTCAGCATACCAGCTAGCAAGGAGTGACCATGGGCAGATGGGTAATCTCATTCTTCTATTCCAATCTCCAATTCATTCCTGTGATAAATGGTCACTTCTCAGTTGGTGATTGGACCTTGAAAACTGAGCAAGAACATTAACTAAATCTCAAACCTTTGCCACTCTCAGGATGTCCCAGATTGCTGTGAAGCCAATTATGTTTGAAAGTTAGCTACTGCTCATAGATGGGAAACATGGAAGTGATCTGCCACTAGGACAGCATGGTGGCCAATATTGCTACCCCTCAACACCAGGAGTCCAGGTTCAATTCTAGCTTTGCATGACCATGTGGACATTGCACATTCACCAGCATCTGCATGGGTTTCTTCCAGGTGCTCCAGTTTCCTCCCACAGTCCAAAGATGTGGAGGTTAGGTGGAGTGGCCATGCTAACTTTCCCCATAACGTCCAGGGACGTGAGCAGGTTAGGTGGGTTAGCCATGGAAAGTGCAGGGTTACAGGGATAGTGTTGGGAAGTGGATCTGGAAAAGAAACCCTAAATGACCACGAGACCTGCAGCAGAGGAGCTGACAGCAATGGAGGAGAAAAAGGAGAATGCAAAGAGAGACCAATTTCAAGGCACACACAATTTCCAAAATAAGGCAGGCTCAGGACAGAGGGTTTTGAGAAACAATAAACAGAGACCATAGAGAGTCACAGAGAACTACAGCGCAGATACAGACCTTAGGTCCAACTCGTCCATGCCGACCAGAATGGAAACAGACCCTTAGGTCCAACTCGTCCACGTAGACCAGATATCCCAACCCAATCTTATCTTACCTGCCAGCACCCGGCCCACATCCCTCCAAGCCCTTCCTATTCATATACCCATCCAGATGCCTTTTAAATGGTGCAATTGTACCAGCCTCCACCACTTCCTCTGGCGGCTCATTCCATACACGTACCACCCTCTCCATGAAAACGTTGTCCCTTAGGTCCCTTTTATATCTTTCCCCTCTCACCCTAAACCTAAGCCCTCTAGTTCTGGACTCCCCACCCCATGGTTACCTTATCCATGCCCCTCGTGATTTTATAAACCACTGTAAGATCACCCCTTAGCCTTCAGATCTCCAGGGAAAACAGCCCCAGCCTATTCAACCTCTCCCTAAAGCTCAAATCCTCCAATCCTGGCAACATCCATGTTTTCTGAACCCTTTCAATTTCACAACTTGGGGCAGCACAGTGGCTCAGTGGTTAGCACTGCTGCCTCACCGCACCAGGGACCCAGGTTCAATTCTAACTTTGGCGACTATCTGTGTGGAGTTTGCACATTCTCCCCGTGTCTGCGTGGGTTTTCTCCAGGTACTCCGGTTTCCTCCTACAATCCAAAGATTTGTAGGTTAGGTGAATTGGCTGTGCTAAATTGCCCATAGTGGTCAGGGATGTAGAGGTTAGGTGCATTAGTCAGGGGTAACTATAGGGTAGGGGAATGGGGCCGGGTGGGTACGCTTCAGAGGGTCGGTGTGGATTTGTTGGGCCGAAGGGCCTGCTTCCACACTAAGGATTCTATGACTGTCTATTCTATGAACATCCTTCCGATCGGAAGGAGACCAGAATTCCACACAATGTTCCAAATGTGGCTTTACCAACGTCCTGTACAGCCGCAACATGCCCTCCCAACTCCTCCACTCAATGCTCTGACCAATAAAGGAAAGCACACCAAACGCCGCCTTCACTATCCTATCTACCTGCGACTTCACTTTCAAGGAGCTATGAACCTGTACTCCAAGGTCTCTTTGTTCAGCAACACTCCCTAGGACCTTACCATTAAGTGTATAAGTCCTGCTAAGATTTGCTTTCCCAAAATACAGCACCTCACATTTATCTGAATTAAACTTCCAACTGCCACATGCATACCACCCTCTGTATAAAAAAAATTTCCCATCATGTCTTTTTTAAAATCTCTCTCAGGTCATCTCTCAACCTCCTACACTCCACTGAAAGAAGTCCCAGCTTAAAAATGTGTTGCTGGAAAATCACAGCAGGTCAGGCAGCATCAGAATTCCCAACATCCCTCCTCCCTACCTTTTATCTTAGCCTGCCTGGCACACCCTCCTTATTCCTGAAGAAGGGCTTATGCCCGAAAAGTTGATTCTCCTGCTCCTTTGCTGCTGCCTGACCTGCTGCACTTTTCCAAAAACACATTTTTAAGCTCTGATCCCCAGCATCTGCAGTCCTCACTTTCTCCTGAAAGAAGTCCCAGCCTATCCAGCCTTTCTTTATAACTCCAAACCTTCTGTACACCTTCCAACCTGCCATCCTGGTCAATCTCTTCTGAAACCCTCTCCAACTTTATAATGCCCTTTCTACAACTGGATGACCAGAACTGGACACAGTATTCCAGAAGAGGCCTCAGCGACATCTTGTATAACCCCAACATAACATCCCAACTCCTATTCTCAAAGGACTGAGTAATGAAGGCAAGTGTGGCAAATGTCTTTTTAACTGTCCTGTCTACTAAGAGGCCCCAAACTTGAAAGATTACGTACTGTACCTCCACCCCTGCGTCCCTCTGTTCTACAACATTACCCAAGGCCTTATCACTAATTGTATAAGCCCTACCCTTGTGTGTTGTACCAAAATACACTTATCCAAATTGAACTCCATCTGCTATTTTTCAGTCCATTGATCATTTGATCAAGATCCCTTTGTAATCTTAGAAAACCTTCTTCCCTGTCTACGACGCCAGCAATTTTGATGTCATTTGCAAACTTACTAACCACACCTTCTATATTCTCATCCAAACCATTTATTTAAATGGCAAAGGAGGACCCAGAACCAATCCTTATGGAACACTGCTGGTCACATGCTTGTTTGGCACGATTTTGGGTGTGGATGCTGGATGACCTGCTGAGCATTTCCAGTACTTAATTCAGATATTCTGTCCCCAAACCCTTTTTTTTCTTACTTTGTTTCAGTGCCAGTTCTAATGAAAGATCCTTTTTTTTGCGTTCTTTTTTGCTTGCTCTGCACCAATCTTGCTGGGCACTTCCAGCACCCACCAAAGTTCTTTTGAAGAGTAGCCACCATTGTAATGTAGAAAATGCAGCAGCCAAATTTCACACAGCTAGATCACACAAACAGCCATGTTATAATAAGCAAGATGATGTTTTAATGATGAGTGAGGGGCAAATATTTGTCGAGTCATACAGACTCTTCAGTCCAACTAGTCCACGCTGATCATAATCTCAAATTAAACTCATCCCACTTGCCCAGCCCATAAGCCTCCAGTTATTTCTTATTCATGTACCTATCCAAATGTCTTCTGCAATGTTATAACTGCACCCACATCCACACTTCCTCTGGAAGCTCATTCCACACACAAATCACTGCGTAAAACTGTTGCCCTTCGTGTCCTTTTTAAAATCGTTCTCATCTCATCTTAAAAATATGGCCCCGAGTTTTGAAATCCTCTACCCTAGGGAGAAGGCACCTGCATTCACTTTAACTATGCCCCTCACGATTTTGTAAACCTTAATCGTCACCCCTCAACCTCCTGAGCTCCAGTAAAGCAAGTCCCAGTCTATCCAAGTCACCGACAAGATTTTATCTTCTATTCTTTCAGACATAGCCATGGCAGCTCTCAAATCCACTTGGGAAGTCAAGCAGGAGCTGTTCCTCTGATAGTGCAACTCTCAGTGCTGGCAGTAGAGACGGGTTAAGTATCAGGAGCAGGTCTTGCTGAACCTGTGGAAATCTACTTGGGGTGACCCTCCTGCTCTCTGTCAGTGAGTTGAACACATACCAAATGAACCATATCACACCATTATATCTGTTCTAGAAGTTTAAAAATCCATGCACAGCGAAGGTCCCATTGTACAGATCTGTTAAACAACCTTTCTCAGATTTCCAACACACACAAACAAAAACACAAACACACTTAAAGAAGGACTTTTCAAAGTACTGCTCCAAAATGCAAGCAATTCCAAATAGTAAATATTTTTTTGTTTTCTGTCCATTTTTCCTGCTAAAAATATTTCTGCTCACTCACATCAGGGCACAGAGGAAACTTTGTGTATAATCAGGCTTTCACACCACAGCCTGGGCGAACCCCATCAGGAAATAAAACCAAGGAGAAATCAAACAGCCAGGACTTTCCCTGGATTTGATCAAACTAACCGATCCTCAACCACTACCCAAACTTATACAAGCTGCATTGCTATAGCATCTACATAATGAACTGTCCCAAGGTGTAGCACTGGAATGTTTTCAAGATTCAACAGGCATTGAAAGCAGAGCTGCCACTAACAGAGAGCTTAAAATGCAGGGTCACTTAAGAGTTATATAAGAGATGTGCAGCATGGAAACAGACCTTTCAGCCTTGGGTCAGAATACAGCAGTGTCCTGATATTGGAGGGTTGGAGGGCTGAAAGACATCAGAGAGAATGAAAAAGGGCTGAAGCCATGAAGATATTTAAAAAGATAACAAACTTTGACTGAGTGATATTATCGGTCAAAGTTTGTTATCTTTGATCCAGAGGTCATATTCTGGGATTCCGGGTTCAATCCTACCACGGCAGACATGGAATTTGAATTCAATAAAAATCTGGAATCCATTGTTGATCGTCATAAAAACCCATCTGGTTCAATAATGTCCTTTAGGGAACGATCATCCTTATCTGGTCTGGCCTACACGGGACTCCAGACCTACAGCAATGTGGTCAACTCATAACTGCCCTCTGAGAAATTAAGGATGAGGAATAAATACTGGCCCAGCCAGAAACACTTCATGCCATGAATGAATGTGAAAAAAAATATGAAGACTGCCTGATCGTGAATAACGTTGGTCAGGATACAGAGGTTTCACATCATTTCGTGACAAATTATTTCTATTCATGCTGGCACAATCTCTTTTTTTTTTAAATTGAAGCTTTCAGCTTTTGAACCGAGCTGTTTTCAATGTCAGATTCAGTCTTTGATTTGCCCGATCCCTGTTCACAGCCAGGGAAGGGACAGATTGGCTTTATATCCTCAGAGGATGTGAATACTAGCTGAGATAGCCCTTGGCCAGTGATACGGGGTGGGGGTGGTGGGGGTGAACATGAAGACACGGACAAGGACGACAACAAGGGAGTGGATGAAACAGAATGACAGAGCTTAGCATTTGAGAACCAATAGACCAGGTTGACACTGCTGTGTGTTCTAATGTCGGGTCACTGACATAAAATGCAAACTTTATTGCTCTGCCATTTTCTGAGGTACTGACTATTTCCAGTATTTTAGATATTGGGTTAACTTGTTTTGGAAATTAGTGTCATAAACTGCATTGGCAAAGGGAATAGACAGAATGAAATAGCATTGGTTTAAAATCTCTCATGGGAGAAAATTTCCACTAATGGTATCACTGGTAATAATTGAAAGGTGTTCCCCCATACTTTCACCTTCAAACAATAACCCTCTTGCTCTAATTATAGCAGATGGCTGTTTTCACAAACACCTCACTCAGGACTGCAGGTAGACAGTGGTGTAGTGGTAATGTTGCTGCACTTGTGGTAGCAAAGCCTGGCTAAAGTCCTGTTCACAAGTTCAAATCCCCCCATAGATCTTGGTAGAATTTGAATTCAATGAATAAAATCTCAAATGAAGAGCTAATCAGTCATGGTGACTACTAAACTACTATCAGTTATTATTAAACTCTATCCGGTTCCTTATTGTTCTTGAAGAGAAGGAAATCTGTCATCCTTGACCAGTCTGGCCTATACATAACTCCGATCCACAGAACTGTCAAAATAGAAGTCTAGTGAATGGAGGCACAGGCATGAACAAAAATGGCCTAAAGAAGACAGGGCTATTGTTAATGATGTGTTATCTATGTTGTGACAGTCAATGCATATACAATTAAAGGAGGTTGATTAAGTGTCTTGAGAACATGAAGATTGAGGCTATGACCTTCTGAAACCAGTAAGCCTGACAATGACTAGACTGCACAGAGTCACCAGCCTAGACAATTTTAATCTAAAAGTTTAGGCTTCAGTTTGGTTTTTGTTACAGTGCCCCTCAAGGGCTAGCGAAAGGTCGTTTGATTATGGTTTACATACAAAAACACAAGAGTATAAAGATAGATGACGAGGACAGGGTTGGTGGGTAGGAGTAAAAAATGAGGTCTGCAGATGCTGGAGATCACAGCTGCAAATGTGTTGCTGGTCAAAGCACAGCAGGTTAGGCAGCATCTCAGGAATAGAGAATTCAACGTTTCGAGCATAAGCCCTTCATCAGGAATTCAATGCTCGAAACGTTGAATTCTCTATTCCTGAGATGCTGCCTAACCTGCTGTGCTTTGACCAGCAACACATTTGCAGTTGGTGGGTAGGAGGCAAAGATATTCAATACTGATTCTGTAAATAAACTGACAATAGAAAAAGAATCATATTTCACCACCTGGGCCTGGGATCCAGTTAATAGAACGAGCACTCATCTGGGTCTAAAACCTAGCTAAATGCATCTCACTCTTTCTTACCAGCCAGATTGAATTCAAACAATGATTTTAGGGCTGAGGAGAGATTGCGCACGCACATAGACCTAAACTCTGGTGCCTTGTGTATGTTGCAAACAGGTATTACGACATTCCATTTGAATCCAACACGGATTGCAACATTCAGGTATTCCCCATTCCATCTTTTACAAATTCAGTGATGCTTTCTACATATTCAGCTGGTCCCATTGGAGAGTTATTGTTGATTCAGCTAAAACCTGACCATGTGAAACCTTGACCTCATTGATCCCAGGACTCAACCTCAAACGCCATATCCTATCCCAATTCAGAAGTATCTGCTTCCTGGTCACTAAACCTTGGTCCAGGTACTTTCCACCTTTACATTAATCCAACACCCTTCCTTCTGCCCCTCCAAAGACTTTAACGTTCTCAAAAAAAAACTCACCTCGCAAAAGGTTCGTTTGCCCATTCCCTAAGCACTCATCCCTCGGTCATCTCGTCATGCTCACAATACTGATGACTCACTGTTAAACCTTTCCAATGCCAGGCTTCACGGTGTCCTCAGTAGACAGCTCTAGACTTTCATTCTGGATTAGAGGTGTTGGAAAAGCACAGCAGTTCAGGCAGCATCCGAGGAGCAATAAAATCGACGTTTCGGGCAAAAGCCCTTCATCAGGAATACAGGCAGAGAGCCTGAAGGGTGGAGACATAAATGAGAGGAGTGTGGGGGTGGGGAGAAAGTAGCATAGAGTACAATAGGTGAGTGGGGGAGGGGATGAAGGTGAAAGGTCCCGGGGGATTGGAAGGGTGAAATGGATAGGTGGAAAAGAAGATAGGCAGGTAGGACAAGTCATGGGGACAGTGCTGAGCTGGGAGTTTGGAACTGGGGTGAGGTGGGGGAAGGGGAAATGAAGGAAACTGTTGAAGTTCACATTGATGCCCTGGGGTTGAAGTGTTCCGAGGCGGAAGATGAGGCGTTCTTCCTCCAGGCGTCTGGTGGTGAGGGACCAGCGGTGAAGGAGGCCCAGGACCTCTATGTCCTCTGCAGAGTGGGAGGGGGAGTTGAAATGTTGGGCCACAGGGCGGTGTGGTTGATTGGTGCGGGTGTCCCGGAGATGTTCCCTGAAGCGCTCTGCTAGGAGGCGTCCAGTCTCCCCAATGTAGAGGAGACCGCATCGGGAATGACGGAAAGAATAAATGATATTAGTGGATGTGCAGGTAAAACTTTGATGGATGTGGAAGGCTCCTTTAGGACCTTGGATAAAGGTGAGGGAGGTGGTGTGGGCACAGGTTTTACAGTTCCTGCGGTGGCAGGGGAAGGTGCCAGGATGGGAGGGTGGGTTGTAGGGGGGCGTGGACCTGAGCAGGTAGTCACGGAGGGAACGGTCTTTGTGGAAGGCAGAAAGGGGTGGGGAGGGAAATATATCCCTGGTGGTGGGGTCTGTTTGGAGGTGGCGGAAATGTCGGCGGATGATTTGGTTTATGCGAAGGTTGATAGGGTGGAAGGTGAGCACCGGGGGCGTTCTGTCCTTGTTACAGTTGGAGGGGTGGGGTCTGAGAGCAGAGGTGCAGGATGTGGATGAGATGCGTTGGAGGGCATCTAGACTTTCATGACTAGCTCTGTTCTCTCCCTGCAGCTCGGTCACTAATCCTTGAAACTCTAGTTAAACCCATTTGACCCCTTGCTGCATCTTTAAAATTTGTCATTTCAACAGTAACTTTGAAATAGCAGGGCAAAATATTCCAAGACGCTTCACATTATTGGACAAAATTTGAACCAGAGCCATCCGAACAGATGGCCAAAAGTTTAATAAAAAGAGGATGTTTGTAAGACATGTCTTTGAGGAGGACGAGGGTTTAAGAGATGAAATTCAAGAGTTTAGCATCTTGGCTTCGAAAAGCATGTTCATCAACTGCAGGAGAATTGCAGTTAGAAATCAGCCCAGAATCAGAAGAGTACTGAACGTTTAGGGCTGACGGAGACAGGATAATGGTGAGTCTATTGAGGGATTGCAAACAAAAGCTGAAAATTTAAATCTGATCTCTGGACAGCACAGAATACAGATCAGCAGCTATGTCTTGGTCAATCACCCCCCACCCATCATAACACACTGATTAAATCTTATCCTCTGTTGCCCGCTTTGTTTGCCTATCCATTTTCACATGGAAAAGGTGCTGTGCAGATGTGTCATCATTTATGCCCTCCTAATAAACTCTTTACCTCTGGGACTTTCCAGAGAAAACAATGATACTCAGGCAGTGACTTTTGTGGAATGTACCCAACTATCTCACCCAAAAACAGTTTCTGCTAAAATTCTGTGTTTTCTGGATTGTGTACAACCCACACAAAAATGAAGAAGAATATATACATGTCTCAGGTTTGAAACCACATGAGGTAAAGAAGCCAGATTACACAAGCTGATGTCCAAAATAAACCACCAGAGCCAGAATGTGTCAGAATTCAAAATGACAGCCAAGGAACACACGCCTTGAAGCTCCTTTGGCCCTGCTTTTGGTCACTTGTCCTAATTTCATGGAGATTGTGGTGAATTTTGCTACAACACGGTTAAAGGCAGCTTCCCAACCAAGTGGCAGTAGTCCCATCTAAATGGACGCACCTGAAAAGGGCAAAGAAGTGGAGATGATTGACCCGAACCTTGAACATCGGCTGCTTAAGATGTATCCAAAATGAACCCTGTCCCTGCTCCATGTGGCAAAATACATTGAAGATGCTTGGTTAAGGTCTGCAAGCCCCCAGCAGTCAGAGGCACCTTGGCACCAGGTTAAATTGGAACACAGTAAATGGGAGACTGCTCCACCATTCCACAAGACAATGGCTGATCTTCTCTCTCACACTATTCTCATATTCTTTATGATCTAGAAATCTATTGCTGTTTGTTGTGAATAAATATCATAACTACTGCATAGTTCTCTGGGTCGTGAATTATGATGGTATCCAGTCATCTTGTTCCTTCTTCAATATTTCATACTCCCAACTCCCAAGCCCACCCACAACTTGCTGGGTCACAGATAAACTCCAATCTTCAATCCTTGCTTGGAAGCCCTTAATCGCCCTATTTAGCAAAATCTCAGTTTGGACATTTCCAGTTTGGGATGTAGAGTGCGAGTTAGAGATTCTCACTGCCCTTTTGTACAGAGTAGAGCTTCCTAACATCATCCGAAACAGCTTAGCTCCCGTTCAAAGGCTACATCCCTTGTTCCGAGCTCTTTTCTGGAAGAATTGGTCTTACTCCACTGATGCTATTTTAGCTCCAAAGGGGAAAGAGTGGAGACAACAGACAGGGGTTCATTGCCAAGCAGGGGTCACTCCCAAAATTAATCTCCAGGCTCTGGCAGCTTAGAGACCCACCAAGGGACAGGAAAGGCTTCCCAACAAAATAAAACACAGTGAGAGTAAGGGAATCAGTGACAAGAATAGCTCTCTTTGTTCCACAGTGGATACGACACAGAGGGAAAGGACAGTCATAAGCTCCTTGGTTCAAACTTAGTTAAGAGTCAAAACCTAACTAAGGATGCTGGTTCTATGCCTGACTCCCCTGATCTCAGTTGTGTAGCCAGAGGAATTCTCATGTATAATCCCTGCCCAAATTCTTGGCCCAAACAGGCGAACACACATGGACGTTGAGTTGAATTACTGAATAAGGGTTACACCAGAAACGTCGACTTCTCCACCTCCTGTTGCTACCGGGCTTGCTGTGTTCTTCCAGCCTCCTGCCTGTCTACGGAATTGAATAACTCAGCAACCTTCAGGTGTTCGGCTTACAGAGAGCCATTCTGGCAGAGTGGGCAAGCAATATGGAACCAATGGAACTTTCAGACTGGAAGGGAGAGCAATGAAAGAGGTGTACTGGGTAGTTAGCCAGCTACACCTCCGCAACCACCATTAACTAAAGTAACAGAGCCGGACAGCATTCTGCAACAACTACACACACTGAAGGTGTAAGTGGTGCACAGACACAAGGTACTCCCTACCACCAAGTCAGAAGTTTCTGAAGAAATTTCACAAAATTGGGAAGAATTCTGTGCTCAGAACTGCACTACTGCCAAAGGTGGTGAGATGCTAAACTTGCCTCAGTTGCTGCTCAGGTGAAGGCCAGTGAAAATAGGAGCAAGGTAATTCTCTCCAGTTATTTTGAACAACTTCAACATTCCCGGATTATGGTCACATTGCTGAGCCCGGGAGCTAGCTATGTGTAAACTAATGGCCATGTTTCCCTCAATACACAAAGGTCAGAAATCAACACTGCTTCATTTTTACAGCATCAGATCAGAACTGAACATGTCATTTGAATGTCAGTAGGAGAGACAGCATTGTAGTTAAAGGGACACTGCTGCACTGAGGAAAGAGCAGGTATTCCTCTGATCCAGGCTTAATATAAACAGGATTGGAGCCAATATCCTGGTGAATCATTTAACTGGGCTTTGTACATCTTAAGGTTGAGGGGTTATGGGTCATTGAATCATAGAATCCCTATAGTGTGGAAGCAGGCTATTCAGCCCATTGAGTCACACACACCCCTGAAGAGTACTCCACCCTATTCCTGTAACCCTGCATTTCCCATGGCTAACCCACCTCGCCTACACATCCCTGGATACTATGGGACCATTTAACATGGCCAATCCACCTAATCTGCACATCTTTGGACTGGGGGAGGAAACCCACGCAAACACAGAGAGAATGTGCAAACTCTACACAGTCGCCAAAGGGTGGATTCAAACCTGGGTCTCTGGCACTGTGAGGCAGTAGTGCTCAGCACTGAGTCACCATGTTGCCCAAAGGATTCGTTTGAGTAAGGGAAAGTTTAGAAGACTAATGAGGAAGTCAAGGTCTCGGGATTTTGGCAAAGGTAATGGGAACATAAAGGAAAGAACAGAGTTAGACAGCAATACTGCATTTCTGACTAAGGACAGTTCAAGGAAAAGAGTGGGGTGGGGGAAGGTTCAAATGAAAGGCTGTTGGTTAGAAATGCTTCCTTCATTCTTAAAAGAGAGATAGGTAATGGTACAAATCAATGAGTTTGATCCAATAGCCATAATAAAACACATCGTGACCAAACTTTGGAACTAAATAATCCATGCTACCTAAAAATTCAAAAATGGATAAAGAATTGGGAAAATCCTGAGCATAATTAATGTGACAACTGTAGCAAAAATGAGGAAATAGCATTGCTATGTTCGAAATTAGGAACAACAAAATGTCAGAAAACATTGGTGCGAGTAATTTATAGATGATTGTAGTTGTATCATCAGACAGGGTTAACCAAGAAATAAGGGGAGTTTGTAACAAAAATAATGCAACCACCATGGGGACTTTAATCTTTATATTGACTGGATGGTAATTGTAATTTGGAGGACTAGTTCACAAATGCACGAGAGGCAGTTTCTATTGGATTAATGAAACCAAGGAAGAGGCCATCTCAGATTTTGTTTGTGTAATGAGAAAGGGTTAATTAGTAAGCACATAGTGAGGAACCCTTTGGGGAACAACGTACATATGACAGAATTCCACACCAAGTACAATGGGCAAGATAATTAAGTCTGGAATAAGAAACAAATCTAAAATAAATCAAGTTTGAGAACAAGATTGGGAAATCAGTTTAAAAGACATTTCAGCAGGCAAACTGCAAATATTTAAAGAAATATTTATAATTTTCAAAGAATTTCTATCAAGAAATTAATTCTCCATCAGAATCCGGGCAGCACGGTGGCACAGTGGTTAGCACTGCTGCCTCACAGCGCCCGAGACCCAGGTTCATTTCCCGACTCAGGCGACTGACTGTGTGGAGTTTGCACGTTCTCCCCGTGTCTGCGTGGGTTTCCTTCGGGTGCTCCGGTTTCCTCCCACAGTCGAAAGATGTGCGAGTCAGGTGAATTGGCCATGCTAAATTGCCCCTAGTGTTAGGTAAGGGGTAAATGTAGGGGTATGGGTGGGTTGCGCGTCGGTGTGGACTTGTTGGGCTGCAGGGCCTGTTTCCACACTAAGTCTAATCAAATCTAATCAAAAGTGGTCTATGTGAAATAAGAGTCAAGTGTGTGGTGCTGGAATTCCTGGAATGAAGGGCTTTTGCCCGAACCGTTGATTCTTCTGCTCCTCGGATGCTGCCTGACCTGCTGTGCTTTTCCAGCGCCACACTCTCCTCTCTTATCTCCAGCATCTGCAGTCCTCACTTTCTGCTATGTAAAATAAGTATCATACAGCATGGAAATAGATCTTTTGGTCCAACCCGTCTACACTGACCAAGCTTCCCAATCCAAACTAGTCCCACTTGCCTGCATTTGGCCCATATCCCTCTAAATCTTTTCTATTCACATACCTATCCAAGTGGTTTTTAAATGTTGGAATTGTATCTGCATCTGTCACTTCCTCTAGAAGTTCATTCCACTTGAACCACCTGTGTGTGAAAATGTTGTCCCTCAGGTCCCTTTCAAATCTTTCCCCTCTCACCTTAAATTACTCCCCCTTGTTCTTATCTATGCCCGTCATGAATTTATCACCCCTCAACCTCCTACACTCCAGTTTAAAAAAAAAGGTCCAAGCCTATCCAGTCTCTTATAACCCAAACCCTCCATTCCTAGTAAATCTTTTCTGAACTCTCACCAATTTAATTATCTCTTTCCTATAACAGGGTGACCAGAACTGTACACAGTACTCCAAAAGTAGCTCATCAATGTTGTCAAGAGAAAAGTGAATCTGAGAGTTTTAAAACACCAACAAAAGATCACCAAAAATGGATGAATAGAAATGAAATGAGTCAATCAATCAGCAAGACGGCTAAACAAAAAGACATTTTTAAGAAGAAGACACAGTGTCTGAAAAGAGATATGGACAGGTAAGTGAGTGGACAAGAATGTGGCACATTGAACACGAGACATAACAAGAAGTTATTCACTTTGGTAAGATGAATTAGAAACAATGTTTCTTTTCAAATGGTGAATAATTGTTAAAATATTCAAAGACATTTGGATGTTCTTATACAAAGGGACTCTGATTTACAAACATCAGATCTAAAAACACAGTCCAACGCAGGGACATCTAGGGGTGTAATTTTAAAAATCTCACAGAAGAACATTTCCTGTACCTATTACCAGCTTTTCATACTGTCCTGCATTGTGTTCTGGCTTGCAAATGGTCTAAAGATTGGAACCTGTTTGAGCCCAGGAGCTGCCCGCACACAACATAAATTAACACAAAGTCACAGCAATCAGGAAGATACTCCCTACAGGGGGCTTGAAGGACTTGGAAGCCTTCTTACAACTGCATTGGGATTTGCTGAGGCTACATCCAAAGATGCAAGCAAAATCTAGATCTCTGTTCTCATGGAAGGATAGACATGCTTCAGAATGGGTGTGTTGAAGGTTTGATCGGTGGTATGAGAGGCTTGCACTATGAGGAAATATCGAGTAGATCATCCTGTGCTCTCTAGCATCTAGAATGAGCGATGATCTCATCGCAGCAGAAGATTCAGAAGGTAGATGCCAAAAGGTTGGTTTTCCCGGTTAGAGCTAAGGAATATGGAAGCAGAAGAGGACAGGCATTTAAAACTGGGATGAGGAGAAATTTCTTCAACCTGAGAATTGTAAACGTTTGGAATTTTATACCTTAATTGTGTAAGGAGATTCAGTCAATGAATACTCAAGGTTGAGATCAAACGATTTTTGGACTTTACATGGGAACTGAAGAACTGAGTTCAGGTAGGAAAGGGAACTTAGCTCAAACAAAATGCCATGATGACACATCTAAATGGCAGAGTAGACAGGAGAAACCAGAGAGGACATTTTCCCACTGCCATTGAACGGGTGTCTGTACAACATGTCTGTGTAGCTCTGACTGAACTCAAATATTCTCAGCTGTAGAAACCTCTAGGACAATAAGGCACTGGAGCATAAACTTGACACAGTGAAGCTACCGTGAGCGAAAGCTTGTGGTTAGTCACCACCTGCTGAATCATTCCTCCTCTGCACACCCACTCGGTCACCTTCCTCCTTCCCCCTCAGTGCAGCTGCACATGCACTGGTTTTCCCGAATGACCACAAACTGAAGCCCAGTGGGAGGTGGGGGCAGCCTCAGGGGATGGAACTGAGCCATGAGGACCAAGCAGCAGCCATCCCCACTCCCTCAGCTGTCTGGAGGTCAGCAGCTGCTGCCAGTGACCATTCACAGCATTAGGAGGAGAATTGTTATCAACCCTCAATATCCCCGGGGGAGGGGGCAACCAGCTGCTCCAGAAGGGGAGGGGGAAATGATAAATCTGCACAGACACACACCTACAACGTGAACATCCTGCACACCCCTACACAGACAGAGCCCCCCCACCCAGACGGACAGTCATAAAGGGACCAACAAGTCCACGCTGACTATGTTCCCAAACCAAACTAGCCCCACTTGCCTGCATTTGGCTTATATCGCTCCAAATGTTTCCTTTTCATGTACTAACCCAAATGTCTTTTAAATATAGTGACTGTACCTGCATCCACCACTTCCTATGGCAGTTCATTCCACATACAAACTACCCTCTCTGTGCGTTTTTAAAACTTCAGGAGTTTTAAAAACTTGCTCCCCTCACCTTAAAAATATTGCCTCTACTCAGAGAGCTATACAGCATGGAAACAGATCCTTCAATCCACCTCGTCCACGCCAAGCAGATATACCAATCTAATCTAGTCTCATTTGCCAGCATTTGGTCCATATCCCTCTTAACCCTTCTTATTCATATACCCATCCAGATGCCTTTTAAATGTTACAATTGTACCAGCCTTCACCACATCCTCTGGCAGCTCATTTCATACACGTACCACCCTCTGTGTGAAAAAGTTGCTCCTTAGGTCTCTTCTATATCTTTCCCCTCTCACACTAAACCTATGCCCTCTAGTTCTGGGCTGCCCCACCCCAGCAAAAAGACCTGGTCTATTTATTCTATCCATGTTTTGAACTCTCCCACCCTAGGGAAAGGACCTCTGCTATTCACCTTATCTACATCCCTCATGGTTTTATAAACTTCTATAAAAGGTCAACCTACTACACTCCAGTGAAAAAGATCCCATCCTATCCAACCTCTCCTTGTAACTCACACCTGGAGACAGGGGCAGAGGCAAATAGAAAACATTTTATTCTTCAGCAAAAGACTCTACCAGAAAGGGACAATAATTAGCTGAATGACTAAGGGGTATGGGTACAGATGAGTAGATTCAACAGGCATCTGGTGCTCACAGGAACACAAATTTCCCCAGTGGAGTGGCAGAACAATGCAGCAAGGTCACATTACGAAGTGCTGTGTGTGAAAAGGTTCAGGATAGGAGCCACCCAATATCTGGAATGCAAAATGGGTCCTTCAACTCTGACTCCCAAAGGGAGTCCCCATTTTAGTTTTCCGTCCTGTGCTAACATCCTCCCTCTGCCTCATTTAAGCTGGTGTCTGCTCCACCTATCCAAAAGGCCCACCTCCTCTCCACAGCGTGGCTGGGTCATTCATAATTCCAGGTCCATCGCCCAGTGGGGTCAAACCTTGGGAAGTGGTGGCCAGAATAATACACAGAGGACTGGCTTGTAGCCCTGAGCACTTTCTAGTCACTACCGAACAGCAGCAGCCCTGCTGGGCAAACTGACAGAGAAAGTGAGGCAGTTTTGACATCTCAACCTCCCTCAGACTCTCTGGAACCTGCTGCAACCAGGTCATGGTTCCCCTGCCAAGCTTTCGGTCTGCTTAGAAAATAAAAGGCTAATCTTGGACACAGTAAGAGAAGGAAAGCTGGAAGCAACCCAGTGGATAGAATTATAGAATCCGTACAGTGTGGAAGCAAACCATTCAGTCCATCAAGCCCACAACAACCCTCCAAACAGCATCCCAACCAGACTCATCCCTCTACCCTATCCCTGCAACTAATCCATCTAGCCTGCACATCCCTGGACACCACGGGTGATTTAGCATGGCCAATCCACCTAACCCGGACATCTTTGGACAGTGGGAGGGAACCAGAGCACCTGGAGGACACCCATACAGACAACAGGGAGAGTGTGCAAACTCCAGACAGTTGCCAGAGGCTGGAATCGAACCCAGGTCCCCGGTGCTGTGAGGCAGTAGTGCTAAACCACTGAGCCATTGTGCTGTCCCAAAGGAGTGCTATGCCAGGGGAGGTGGGATATCCACAGACATCTAGGAAATGTAAAAAGGCCTGAGCACCTAAAATAAGGTGCACATCCTGCAACAGCTCTGAGGAACAATATTAGGATGACATTTTTCGTTATATCCTCACGGCACAAGCATAGCAATGAAATATGTTAAAGGGAATTCCAGAAAAAAAAACAAACAAACATTGAGAATGACACTCCAAAACTGCATGGACATTACAAACCAGTGGCCTTGATTTGTGTCAATGGAGTGCACACATTGTGCTCAGCTTCGTTACATGTATATATAACAACAAACTTAAAACAAGGTCCAAGGACTTTGTTCAACAACACTCCATTAAGTGTATAAGTCCTGCCCTGATTTGCCTTTCCAAGATGCAGCACCTCAATTTATCTAAATTAAACTCCATCTGCCACTCCTCGGCCCATTTGCCCACCTGATCAAGATCCCATTGTAATCTGAGGTAACCTTTATCGCTGTCCACTACACCTCCAATTTTGGTGTCATCTGCAAACTTACTAACTGTATCTCTTAAGCTCACATCCAAATCATTTATATAAATAATGAAAAGCGGTGGACCTAGCACTGATCCTTGTGGCACACCACTGGTCACATGCCTCCAGTCTGAAAGGCAACCCTCCACCACCCTTTGTCTTCTACCTTCAAGAAAGTTCTGGATCCAAATGGCTAATTCGCCCTCTATTCCATGTCATCTAACCTTGCTAACCAATCTACAATGAGGAACTTTGTTGAATGCCTTACTGAAGTCCATATAGATCACGTCCACAGCTCTGCCCTCATCAATCCTCATTGAGTTTTTTTGAAGTAACGATCATGTTAGTGAGGCACAATTTCCCCAAACACAGAGCCATGTTGACTACCCCTAATCAGTCCTTGCCTTTCCAAATACATGTAAATTCTGTCCCTCAGGATTCCCTCCAACAACTTGCCCACCACTGAGGTCAGCCTCACTGCTCAATGCTTCCCGGAATTTTCCTTACCATCTTTCTTAAATAAAAACACCACGTGAGTCAACCTCCAGGCTTCCAGCACCTCACCTGCGACTATCAATTGAACAAATATCTCAGCAAGGGACCCAGCAATCACTTCCCTAGCTTCCCACAGTTTGAGGTTATGTCTGATCAGGTCCCTGGGATTTAACCTCCTTTGTTTGTTTCAAAACATTCTGCACTTCCTTCTCTGTAATACAGACATTTTTCAAAATGTCACAATTTATTTCCCCAGGTTCTCTATCTTCTATATTCTTCTCCACATTCAACACTGATACAAGCTACTAATTTATCATTTCACCCTATTTCTTGCAGTTCTACACATAGGTGGCTTTGAAGAGGAAAGACTGTGTTGCTGGAAAAGCACAGCAACACAGGCAGCATCCGAGGGGCAGCAGAATCAACATTTCGGGCACAAGCCCTTCATCAGGAATGAGGCTGTGAGCCAAGGGGGAGGAGAAATAAATGGGAGGGGGTGGGGCTGGGGGGTTTGTCGAAGGTAGCTGAGTGTGCAAGAGGTAGATGGAGATGGGGGTAGTGGTGATAGGTTGGAGCGGAGATTGGAGCAGATAGATGGGAAGGAAGATGGACAGGGAGGACAGTTCATGAGGGCAGTGCCAAGTTGGAAGGTTGGAAGGGGGGTAAGGTCGGGGGAGGGGAAATGAGGAAACTTGTGATGTCCACATTGACGTCATGGGGCTGAAGGGCCCCAAGACGGAGGTTGAAGTGTTCTTCCTCCAGGTGTTGGGTGGTGAGGGAGTGGCGATGGAGGAGGCCCAGGGCCTGTATGGCCTCGGCAGAGTGGGAGGGGGAGTTGAAATGTTCAGCTACCGGGCAGTGGTGTTGGTTGGTATGGGTGTCCCAGAGATGTTCTCTGAAGCGCTCTGTGAGTCGGCATCCTGTTTCCCCAATGTAGGGGATACCGCACCGGGAGCAACAGACACAGTAAATGACATGTGCGGCAGTGCAAGTAAAACGCTGATGGATGTGGAAAGCTCCTTCGGGGCTTTGAACGGAGGTGAGGGGGGAGGTGTGGGCACAGGTTTTGCGATTCCTGCAGTGGCAGGGGAAAGTGCTGGAAGGGGAGGGTATGTGGGGGGCACAGACCTGACGAGGGAGTCGTGGAGGTAACAGTCTTTACGGAAAGCAGATAGGGGTAGGTAGGGAAATACAAACTGACCCTACCAGGAGAGATGTAGGTGGTGGAAATGGCAGCGGATGATGCAATGTATACGGGGTTGGTGGGGTGCAAGAGGAGGACCAGGGGGGGTGCAGGGGGCTGGTTCTCTTCTTGTTGTGGTTCGAGGGTGGAGGTGTGGTAAGACAATGAGATGTGCTGGAGGGAACCATCAACCATGTGGGAGTGGAAATTGTGGTCTTTGAAGGAAGCGGCCATCTGGTGTGCTCTGTGGTGGAACTGGGCCTCCTGCAAGCAGATGCAGTGGAAGCGAAGGAATCAGGAATATGGGATAGCATTTTTACAGAAGGCCAGGTGGGAGGACGTGTTGTCCAGGTAGCTGTGTGTGTCAGTGAGTTTGTAGAAAATGTTAGTGTTGATTCGCTCGCCGAGATGATGGAGATAGAGAAGTTCAGGAATGGGAGAGGTGTGTCTGAAATGGTCCAACTGAACTTAAGGTTGAGGTGGAATGTATTGGTGAAGTCGATGAACTGTTCAACCTCCTCACGGGAGCATGAGATGGCGCTGATACAGTGATCAATGTCATGGAGGAAAAGATGGGGAATGGTGCCGCTGTAGCTGCGGAAGATAGACTGTTCTACATAATCAAAGAGACAGGTATAGCTGGGGCTCATGTGGGTGTCCAGGGCGACCCCTTTGGTCTGGACGAAGCGGGAGGAGTCAAAGGAGAAATTGTTGAGGGTGAGGACCAGTTCAGCCAAACGAATGAGTGTGTCAGTGGAAGGGTGCTGGTGGAGATGCCAGGAGAGGAGGAAATGGAGGGCTCGGAAGCCCTGGTCATGGCGGATGGAGGTGTAGAGGGTCTGGATGTTCATGGTGAAGATGAGGCATTGGAGCCCAGGGAAACAAAAGTCTTGGAGGTGGTGGAGGCCGTAGGTGGTGTCCTGAATGTATGTGGGGAGTTCCTGGACCGGGGTGGGGGGGGGGGGGGGGGAGGCTAGGACAGTATTGAGGTATGTGGAGATGAGTTCAGTGAGGCAGGAGCAGGCAGAGATGATGGGTCAGCCGGGGCAGTCAGGTTTGTGAATCTTGGGTGAGAGGTAGAATGGGGCAGTGGCCTTTAAGGGGCCCTATTCTCTCCCAAATTACCTGTTTGCCCTTAATGTATTTGTAGAATCCCTTTGGATTCTCCTCAACCCTATTTGTCAAAGCTATTGCATGTCCCATTTTTCTATCCTGAAATCCTGCTTAAGTATATTCCTACTGCCTTTATACTCTTCCAAGGAACCATTCAATCTCTGCTGTCTATCCCTGACGTATGCTTCCTTCTTTTTCTTGGCTGCAGCTCAGTTTCACTAGTCATACAGCATTCCCTAAACCTAATAGCCTTGCCTTTCACTCGAACAGGAACATACTGTCTTTGGACTTTCATTTCTGAAGGCTTTCCATTTTCCAGCCATCCATTTACCGGTGAACATCTGCCCCCCCCCAATCAACTTTGAAATACGCTGTCAACATTAAAAATCACACCACACCAGGTTATGGCCCAACAGGTTTATTTGAAGGCACTTGCTTTTGGAGCGCTGCTCCTTCATCAGGTGGTTCCCAATAAACCTGTTGGACTATAACCTGGTGTGGTGTGATTTTTAACTTTGTACACCCCAGTCCAACATTGGCTCCTCCACATCACAGTCAAAATTGGCCTTCCTCCAATTTTGAAGTTCACCTTGTAGATCTGGTCGATCCTTTTCCATCACTATTTTAAGAGTAATAGAATTATGGTCGCTGGCCTCAAAGTGCTCCTCCACTGACACCTCAGTCACCTACCCTGCCTTATTACCCAATAGGTTACACACCTTCTCTAGTAGGTACATCCACATACTGCACAGCAAAAGAGTTAAGACTCATAGTTCCTTGAAAAGGAGTTACAGTTAGAAAGGGTAGTGACGGTGATGTTTGGTACGCTTGTCTTTATTGGTCAGTGCATTGAGTACACGAGTTGGGAGGTCATGTCAGAGCTGTACAGGACACTGGTTAGACCACTTTTGGAATATTGCATGCAGTTCTGGTTCTCCGGCTGTTAGAAGGATGTTGTGAAACTTGGAAGGGTTTAGAAAAGATTTACAAGCATGTTGCCAGGATTGGAGAGTTTGAGCTATAGGGAGAGGCTGAATACGCTGGGGCTGTTTTCCCTGGAGCAAAGACTGAGGGATGACCTTACAGAGGTTAATAAAATCATGAGGGGCATGGATAGGGTAAAGAGACAAGGTCTTTTCCCCAGGGAGGGAAACCCAAAACAAGGAGGTATAGGTTTATGGTGAGAGGGAAAAGACTAAAAAGGGATCTAAGGGGTAACTTTTACACACAGAGTAGTACATGTATGGAATGAGCTGCCAGAGTGGAGGAGGCTGGTACAATTGCAACATTTAAAAGGCATCTGGATGGGTATATGAATAGGAAGGGTTTAGAGGAATATGGGCTGAGTGCTGGCAGGTGCTGGCTGGCATGGTGGCACAGTGGGTTCAATTCCCGCCTCAGGCGACTGACTGTGTGGAGTTTGTTCTCCCTGTGGTTTCCTCCCACAGTCACCTGATGTGCAGGTTAGGTGAATTGGCCATGCTAAATTGCCCGTAGTGTTAGGTAAGGGGTAAATGTAGGGGTATGGGTGGGTTGCACTTCGGCGGGTCGGTGTGGACTTGTTGGGCCGAAGGGCCTGTTTCCACACTGTGAGTAATCTAATCTAATCGAAGGTGAGGCGAGATGTATTTAGAATGTCCAGTTGGCATGGATGAGTTGGACCAAAGGGCTTGTTTCCGTGCTGTACATCTCTATGGCTCTGAAGCACGCCAAAGTTGTCAGTGAGAAGATAGCGGCCCATTAAGAGAAGGGAAAGTTAAATGACAGCATTACAAAGAACTTTGACACGAAGCCAACAGCCAGACATTTAACAAGTTCTTTCAACTTCAAATAACACTCTTGAGGAAAGGTTGAAAAATAAGGTTCGACACGCCAGAGCAGCCTTGGGGGCAGGGACTGTGCAGAGCAAGTGTGCATCTGGTGCCTTTAGTTCAACCTTTTTTTTAGATGTATAAATGAGAGTCAATCTTGTTCTGAAGCCACAGTCTCAGCCAGAGAATGTGCTGAACTCTGAGTAACCACTCTATCACTTCCTACAGCTTCCGTACTTGGATGCATTCAGGAAACAATTGAAAGCCCAAGCGCCCAGATTCAAACTGCAGATTAGCCGAGATTTCTCCTGTCAACTAGTTCCTCAAATTAATATTCATATGTAGGCACATTATTGAAAATCTCACCAGATGCTTATCAAAATTTCCTTGCAGGCCAAATGCTGAATTATTATTTAGCTTAAAGCAGAGGCTAGAGAGCCAGACAAACACTTTCCTGTTCCTCCTCAGGGCTGTGACCAGCCTCTCCCTGCCTTGCATGATTTACAGCCCCACTTCTTCCCCACTCTCCTCCAGCCTGCTGGTTTACAACATTCACTCCCTCGCTCTTCATACAGCTTTGAAGGGGGTAAACAGTCCGAACAGTGAGGGGCAAATGCTGTACTTAACCAGACTGAATCCTGGGATAGCAGGATCGACGTGTACACAGAGACTTGATTGGTTAGGATCATAATCAGTGGAGTCTAGAAGAATTTGGGGGAAAGCACAGAAGGGGGTGGAATCACCTATAAAATTCCAACAGGACGACAGAGCATTAGTGTAGGAAGGATGGTCTTCATGAACAGTGAGCCCAGAACTGGGGGTCACAGTCTATAGATACAGGTAGGCCTTTTAGGATTGATATCATCGTTGATTCCTTAAAGTGTAGAAGCAGGCCATTCAGCCCATCAAATCCACACCAACCCTCTGAAGAGCATCCCCATCCAGACCCAACCCGTTACCCTATCCCTGTAACCCCGTATTTCCCATAGCTAATCCTCCTAGCCTGCACATCCCTGGACACTATGGGCAATTTAGCATGGTCAATCCAAACCAATCTGCACATCTTTGGACTGGGGGTGGAAACTGGAGCACCCAGAGGAAACCCATGCACTCATGGGGAGAATGTGCAAACTCCACACAGTGGCCTGAGGCTGGAATTGAACCCAGGTCCCTGGCACTGTGAGGCAGCAGTGCTAACCACTGCACCACCATGCCGAGAAATTTCATCACCGTGAGAGTGGTGAATAAATGGAATTGTCTGCTACAGAAAGCAGTTGAAGCCAGAACATTGAATGCTTTCAGATGGCTTCAGAGGCGAAAGGGATCAAAAGGTATGGTGCAAAAGCAAGGTGGATGATCCTCCACAATCATATTGAACGATAGAACAGGTTCAAAAGGCTGAATGGCCTACTCCTGTTCCCATTTTCTGTGAATGGAGGCAAACACAGTACTTTCAGAACATTACCATCTTTAAAAGATTTAGAAACGAATGTTTGAACTGGGTTTTGAAGGCTGTAACTCCCGAGGGTGAAGATTCTTTTACTACTGATGGGTGATATCATTTTACAAACAGCTTTAATGGTAATTTGAAAACTTCAAATAGTACAATTGTTAATTAATATGTCCAAAGGAAATTAAAAATTACATGAAAGGAATTAAAATGAGTTATCGTGTAATTAGGGTTTTAACTTCATTCCTGAACACATCATTACCGGTGGTGGTTTAAAAGAGAGCAAAGACTTTTGTTTGGTCTCTCAAATACCTGTTGGTAGGGTTAGCAGCAATAGAGTGAGGATGGGGAGGATACACTGGGTCAGACAGTCAGCTTTGCTGCTCCTTCTTTACTCTGATCAGTCAGCCTCTTCAGAAGCATGACAGCTGAGGAAATACCACACTTACATTCACTCAGCCCCTTTCTGAACCTCAGCAAGTCTCAAAGCACCTTACTAACACAGGAGCACAGCAAAGAAGAACAGCCAATTTGCACACAGCAAGCTTTCAAAATGGCAATCCAATAATATTCAGGAAATCTATTTTGGTGAGGTTGACACAGAACAATACTGGCGTATGGGGGGGGCGAAGTGGAAAGAGGTGGTGGTGTTATGGAAAAATAACTCATGCCTCACACAACATACAACCCTCCCTCCAATTGCACCCCTCTCTTTCAACAATATCATGAGATTTTAATGGGGCAACAAGATTTTGGCTCGATTAGATTCTGTACAGTGTGGAAACAGGCCCTTCAGCCCAACCAGTCAACACTGACCCTTTGAAGAGTAACCCACCCAGACCCATTTCCCTCTGACTGATGCACCTAATACTATGGGCAATTTAGCATGGCCAATTTACCTGGCCTTCACGCCTTTGTGACTGTAGGACGAAACCGGAGCACCTGGAGGAAACCCACACAGACACGGGGAGAATGTCTGTGTGGAGTTTGCAGAGTCACCCAAGGCTGGAATTGAACCTGGGACCCTGGTGCTGTGAGGCAGCAGGGCTACCCACTGAGCCACCGTTCCACCCCATCCAAAATTGGAGCACTCCCCTCCATTCTAGCAAATGGAAATCGAAGAGGTGTTGGTGGGAGATGAGGAAAGCAATATTTTAAGAGTCACGTAGTCCACTTCCATTTCAAGACATCAACCCTGGGTTTGGGATCTAACCAACCATTCACAGGCAATGAAGATAGTCAGAGGTACTTGTGACATTTAAGCCCCAGCAGCCCCAGAACACAGACCGCTCAAAAGGATGGTCAGAACTGAATGCCAATGGTGCTAATTCCTTCCTTTCCCAAGATGGTCTGTGAACTTGGATGTCCAAGGGTAGGCAACCCCAGTAGGCTGCATGCTCACCATTCATTATTAAGCGTACATTTAGCTATCAGCAATGTCCATCTGCCATCACATCTCCAAGGGGAGGATAGAAAACGGACAACTCTAAGAGTAGTGCAAATAGTGGCTTGGAAACAGTTTCCTGTTCTCTATTGACTGGCTTACAGATTGTACTCCCAGTGTGGACGTGGGTCACAGGATCCAAGACGATTCCAGGTCTCTGCTCAGTTAGTGACTGTCAAATGGAACAGCAGGCCAGGTACAACTTGTAAGAGTGCCCTCCTCAGCACCATGGTATGTCCTTAACCACACAGCCTGCAGCAATTCAACATGGCAGCTCCCCATCTTCTGGTAAAGGGTAACTCAGGATGGGAAAGAAATGCTGGCTTATGCAGCAATGCTCACACCCCGAGCATAAATTGTAAAAGAAGGAAAAAAAAAAGCAGAAGTGCACAAAATTACAAAGGCCTTGGATAGAATGGACAAGGGAGATTTGCTTCCCCTAGCAGGGAGGCCAATTATTAAGGGGCTCAACTTCATGGCAATAGATAGAAGGAATAGCAGGCACATGAAGAAAACGTTTCTCACCCACAAGGGTGCGATGTCTGCAATTCACTGTCCAGTTAGGTGGTGGAGTGAGAAATTCTCAGCTCCTTTCACAGTAACGTGGATCTGGTGCTGAAGTGCATGGTCATGGCCCCAGTGCTGGAAGGTGGGATTAGAATGGCTGGCTAGTTTTATTTTCAGCAGCACAGACATAATGGACGCTTTCTGTGCTGTTGCTTTTCCATCGCTGTTAAGTGAGGATTATAATTCACTGGCACGCAGACATCAGGCAGGGTAATGAAGGGGTCTGATGTCTCTAGCTCGGCCTTTTCCCCCAACGTGCGAGGTTGAATACTGACTTACCCTGGATGGTAAATGTCAAAGCATACTCAACTGACCACAATGCTCACGGCACCAAACCTCAACTTCAGAAGCGATGGGAGTATATGGTGTCGATTTGGAAAGAGGCCGATAGCTAGAAAGCTCACCTCAAAGGCAATTGGTTGCAGCCAATTTGAAGAATTCACGAAGAAAAACTTTCTGCCTTCAGTTCCATGTAAAATAAAGCAAGTTATCCAACCTGCTTTTGATTTATTTATAAACCGAACTTGCACACACATTTCGATTTAGGGGAACTTTACTAAATAAAGCATTTCCTTATAGGAGAACCTTATGGAAACAAAGAGCTTCCTCATAGGTATAATCATCCTTTCATTTCCCAGTAAATTTCCATCAGAAAACACCCTTCATTAAATAATTATACTTCAATAATTAATCACTCCCTGTCAGACTTGATAATTCATACTCCCCCTTCCTCAATCCATCCCCTTTGTCCAAAGACAGCTGGCTTATCACAACATGGAACATAGGCCACCTTTCAGCCTCTCACCCAAGTGGGCACTGTCTCTATTGGAGACAAGTCAGAATGTGCCAGCAAGTTGGCAGATCTGAGGTTTCCTCAGCCCGAATTAACCTTGCCACCTTCACCAGGGGTCGGTCTCTCTCTCACTCTCTCACACACACACACACACACACACACGCTGTGATGAGAGAAGTGATCACAATATGATTACCAATGGACATCAAAATAAGGTCAGATACAGAAGTAAAAGTGCTCCAGCCCAATTCCTAATGTGGTCCTGAACCAAAAAGACTGGAACCAAAACACCTCTGAAATCCAACAGACAACTGTTTGATGCAAAAGTCAAGATTCTGAACCCGTTAATCAAGTCTGCCTCTTCAGAAGATTGCCACTCTATGTGGAATGTGCAAATGAAATGCATCTGCAAATGGTGTTTTTGATCATCGATAAATCATCGGTCTGGTGTGGAACTGTGGCTGATGGACCAGAATACTGCAGACTTGACCCCACAGTTTGACAACATTAGAGTGAAAAAACGTGTAGTGCTGGAAAAGAACAGCAGGTCAGGCAGCATCTGAAGAGCAGGAGAATCGACATTTCGGGCATAGCCCCTTCATCAGGAATGTTGTGGGGAGTGGGGTTTGAAGTAGGTGTCCACATCAAGAGCAATGGACACAGTAGATGAGGTGTTTGGATGTGCTGGAAAATCTCTGCCAGGTGTGGAAGAATCCTTTAGGGCCTTGGACAGATGTGAGGGGGAAGGGGTGGGTGCAGGTTTTATATCTCTTGGGGTGGCAAGGGAAGGTGGATGGTGGGTTGGTGGGGTGTGTGGACCTAATGAGGGTGTCGCGAAGAGATTGGTCACTGCAGAACACAGAGGTGGGGAGGAAAATATATCTCTGGTGGTGGGGTCCATTTGTAAGTGGCGGAGGATGATGCGCTGTATTCAGAGATTAGTCAGAGGGAAGGTGAGGACCATGGCTACCTATCCTTGCTGTGGTTGGAGGGATAGGGCTCGAGGGCGGAACTGTGGAAAGTGGAGATATGATGGAGGGTATTGTTAACCATGTGGAAGGGGAAATTACAGCCCATGAAATAGGAGGCCACCTGGGATGTTCTGGAGTGGAATTGCTCCTCCTGGGAGCAGATAATGCAGAGACAGAGGAATTGGGAGGAAGGGATAGTGTTTTTACAGGAGGCAAGGTGGGAGGAGGTGTAGTCCAGGTAGCTGTGGGAGTTGGTGGGTTTGAAGTAGATGTCCGCGTTGAGTTGGTCACCTGAGATGGAGAGGTTCAGGAAGGGGAGGAAGGTGCCAGAGATGGTGCAGGTCAACTTGAGGTCAGGGTGGAAGGTGTTGATGAAATTGATGAACTGCTCAACCTCCCTGTGGGAGCACAAGGGGTGCCAATACAGTCATCAATGTAACAGAGGTAAAGGTGGGGTGTGGTGCCGGTGTAACTGTGAAAGACTGACTGTTCCACATAACCAGAGAGGCAGGCGTTGCTGGAGCCCATACGGGTGCCCATGGCTACCCCTTTGGTAAGAAAGAAGTGGGAGGATTTGAAGGTGAAGTTGTTGATGATGAGGACCAGTTCAGCCAATTGAATGAGTGTGTCAGTGGAGGGATAATGGTGGGATCAGTGGGAGAGGAAGAAATAGAGGGCTTGGAGGCCTTTGCCATGGCGAATGTACATGGAGAGGGACTGGATGTCTGTGGTGAAGATGCACTGGGGGCCAAGGAAGCAAAAGTCATGGAGGAGTTGGAGGGTGTGGGTGATGTCCCAAAGTATTCGGAGACCTCTGGACCAAGGAGGACAGGACAGCATCCAGATCGGAGGAGATAAGCATTGGGTAGCTCCAACTGTCCTCAATAGCCCTGCTAAGTCAAAAACCCCACAGTCCAAGGCCATTTTCCATTTGGTGATTTCTAGTGAGATTCGTTTTTTTAAGGTCAAGCATCTCATCGCCTTATCACTATTTTTGTGTTTATTTCATCTTCTCTCCTGTTCTGATCAGCATTTATTTCAGGATGGGGGGGAATTGAGACGGTTAAGGATAATAATCAAAGGAGCCAGTTCCTTTAGAGGCTTTTGGTTAGCATGATACGTCCAGCAGGTTGTAACCATCTTGAACACACTGCCTGGGTGTGTTGGGTGAATAAAAGTCAACAGTAATTCCTGAGAGGGAATTGGAGAAACTCAAAGTGGAAATACATGCAGGGCTCTCAAGAAAAATGATGGCAGTGGATCTAACCAAACACCCTTTGAAAAACCAGCAGCAGACATGATGGACCCAGTGGCCTCCTGTGCTCAATACATGACACATCATCAAGATGCCAGCTTACACTCAGACTTAGTGCCATCCTGGGCATCTACCATTTGGTCACTCATGAGAAACAGGCAGTCGGATTTCCTAATTTCCAAGTACTAATGCTTACCATATCCTCCAATGGGAATTGGTTTGGTCATCTGGTTTAATTCTCATTGTAAAATGTTGGGCAGGTCATGTTTCATACAGTAATCCTTCAACTTCCAATTCATTACGGCACTCTATTTCCTTATTCAAAATAATTATTTTTGCAGTATCAAAGTAATCAATGGTGCCAAAGGATGAATTACAAGACAAACTTGGGAATTAAAGTGCTGTTTCTTTACAAAAAGTCTTTCATTTCCTGCCAAACAGCCATAAGTAATGATTAACTTCCAACAGGTTAACCTAGACACTAATGCAGCTATCATTTTTTAACCATCAGTATGAAAATAAACAACCTCCAATCTCAGTCTCTCTCTCTCTCAACATTTCCAACAATCAAAGTATTGCCATTGAGCTTTTCTCTCCTGCTACTATGCAGTTCCCTGTGCGCCATTTTACCAGCTTCTCCCCATCTCCTTACTGTTCATATCAGCATAAATTATCAGGCTCCCCAAGCTCAATATATGGAGCTCATCTTCACCAGCAATAATCTATCCCTCTTACAATCTGTTGGCTTCTCAATCTCAAAACTTCCCATCACTGAAACATTACTTGCCTTGACTCCTCCCTATGCAATTGGAAGCAGGTCACTTGGCCAATCCACTCTGTTCCACCATTCCATTCAACTACAGCTGATCTGTACTCAATTCCATTCGATTAATAAATCTGGAAGTTCACCCTGACCATGAAACCATCTTCAACGGTTGGAAAAACCCACCTGGTTTTACCAATGTCATTGATGGGGCTTACATGTGACTCCAAACCAAGAGTGGTGTCATTGACTCTCGGCTGCCTTCTGAAACACCCGAGCAAGCTGCTCAGTTTGAGGATGGTTAGAGATAAATGTCAGAATCACTCACATCTCAAAAGAAAGAAAAACTAGTCCCAAAGTTGCAGCATATTTCAGGGTCCCATACCTGACAGAATTCTACCAATCCAAGTCTAGAATATACCATTTAATCTCTAATGTGACATCTCACCCTGAGCACAGAATGTCAGACGGCCATTATTCTAGGTGTGAGAAACAGTATTTGCAGTTTCACTCCTTATCTTAATGTTGCCTTGCATTGTGGAGATTTTTCCAATTTTTTCATGGTTTGTGGACATCAGCGGCTCAAGGTAAAGGCATCATCATCTCATTAGACCATAGGGCTGCTCTCTCATGGTGATTTAACTGGGGGACCACCACAACTAAGGCTGGGGGAGAGTTTGAGAAGGAGACCCCTTCATTGAAGCCTCAGTTGATGTGAGAATTGTACCCATGCTGTTGGCATTATTCTGCATTGCAAGCCAGTCATCCAACTAAATGAGCTAACCAACTGCCTCCCAACAGTCAATACCCGCTTGGCATTGAGAAAGCAGCCATTGTCTTGAACCTGCGCTGTATAGGTCCATGTATAATGTTGTTCTAGGAGAGTCCCACAGTGTCAAACCCACAGCAGGAAAGGAACATGGTATTTGTTGGTCCCTTTAAAAAGAATGAGGCAATGTTTGGCTAACAGTTGATAAAATTAATTTTGAGTGAATGCCTCATGTTACCTCCCTCACTGTCAGGGTCTACCAGGGTCAGAAAGTGTGGCACTGGAAAAGCACAGCCGGTCAGGCAGCATCCGAGGAGCAGGAGAGTTTTGAGCATAAGCTCTTCATCAGGCATGTCCTTCAAGCTTATGTGCGAAATGTCGACTCTCCTGCTCCCCGGATGCTGCCTGACCTGCTGTGCTTTTCCAGCACCACACTTTCTGACCCTTGCTGCAGCATCTGCTGTCCTCTCTTTCTCCCAGGGCCGACCTACCAGTAGGTAGGGCATTATGAAGACATCACACTGTGAGAAAAAGGAGAGAGGCTCACAGTCACACTCAGATCCTGCCCAGGAGGTTTGACGGGAGTGAAGCACTTCCCAACTTACAGGAGAGAGCAAGATTCAAATCCAGGATAGTCTTGAACCTTATTCAGAGGGTGAGGGAAGATGTAGCTTTGTCATACCTTATATTGGCGTGGGGAGGGATGTTTAATTTAAATCCAGCCTTGATTCAACAGAACATTGCAACAATAATTTTAAAGAGGTTGGGGGAACAGTCAGTCATTCCTGGAATATTAACATTCTCCATCGCACCTCTCAGATCAGATTTCCTGTGAGTATTTGATACAATCAGCTCAGGAAATTGATACAAGCAAAATCTACACAGAATTCGCACATCATTAACTAAACTACCAAGTCACACTCATGGGATGGAGCCTGTCACATTGCCCCGAGAGTGGATTCCCGTTTTGAAATCGCTGCTGATCAGTTGGACGGGGTCAAACCTTTTGCTATTCGAACCGAATTCGGGGTACACCTTCGGGCAACGTTTTGAGACGGAGCAGGTGCTACATCAACGCAGCCCCTTTCCCCCCAAAATCTCCTTTTGTACCGCCGGCTGACCGGGAGGGTGGAGGTGGAGGGGTGTCAGAAAATAACTTCGAAAGTGGATTGACACGACGAAGATGTTTTCCACAGCCATTAACAGACAAACCCAGCACCCCGCCATGAAAACCCAAGTACCAGGGCAACAGGGGGTGGGGAGAGAATCAGACAGGACAGTGGAACATTGTGGCGTTTTCTGATTCCTTAGAACGGAGTAGCCGTTCTCATATTATCGCCTGCCCTTCCCGCAGTGGACACGCCGATGGACTCAAACAAACTTGTCACTTTATATAAAAACAACTCAAAAGTTGTTCAGGTATAAATCACTGAAGTGGTCCGTGGGTAACAAATGTAAGGGAACACCGGGGGGGGGGGTCACTTAAAAGTAAAATACAATGATTGTCAATAAGGCTCCGTGTAATTTTCACTTACCCTGACAAAGCCTTCCCCCTTTCCCAAAAATAAACCTTGGGATATCCTCCAGTTAACCTCCAGATCAACACACGCTGGGGTGGCCTGGGATATTTTGGTTTCTTTCTGCAGGTAGTAATCGCCGGCTTCGCAAAACAGCACGACCAACAAAACTGCTTCTGGGGACGGCCGGAACAAACGTTGGAAAACTTTCTGTCGCTCTCTCTGTGTGAGAGAGAGAGAGAGAAACACGACATTGTAACTCATCAAAAAAATCAAGTCCAACGCAAAACAAAAAAAAATCCCCCAAACAAACAATCCAACATCTACACATGAATCATTTTTTTCCCCTTTCTTCAACACCCCCCTCGTTTTTTTTTCTTTCCTGCGGAAGTTCGTCTTTTAAAAAAATGTAAAATATGACAAAGATTTATTCAGACCTCTCTCTCTCTCTCACTCCCTGTTGCCGGAGTAAACGGTGCAGATTCCGCGGTGAAATTGACCCAAATGAAATTGACAAAAGACTCACCTCTCAGAAAGTGTCCGTGTTACATAAACGGAGTTGGGGAGAGGGTATAGAGCTGAAAAGTTTTCCCCACTTCTTAAAAAAATCGCTTCGTTTGTTTTCTTTAAAATCGACCAAAAACTCTTCTCGAGATGGTTTTTTTTAAAACAAATATTTCCCGAAGTTGACAGCGGAGGTGGAATTCCAAGAATGAGATTTGGTATGAAATCGATCTCGCTCCAGAAGAACACAAGAGGAGGGAGGAGTTTACACCAGTTTAGTGCCGAGGTGGAGGGAAGGGGGTGAGGGGGAGAGAGAGAGAGAGAGAGAGAGGATCGTTCGGGATCCAGTAAAGTTCCAAGTGTTCGTCTCCTTCCTGTCACTCACTCTGTGTTTTGTGTTTGTTGGGATTTCCGATCAGTGCATTGTGTTGGGGGGGGGGGGGAAGGAGGTGGCTTTGAGGAACAGGTCCAGAAACGACACACATGCCCCTATCCCTGCTCCACTTTCTCTACAGGTCCTCCATTTGTCGGCGATCCCTGAACTTGGGAAAAAGAAGATTGGTCCTGACCACTCCCACATCTTAAAGTGGCACTACCATTAGCTCCTGACGTCAGCCTTTTTGGAAAGTTTTCTCTCGGCTCCATGGGATTGGTGGGAAGAGCATTGCATTAAACCCAGGAGACAGACGCAACCTCCTGAAAAAGGCGCCATCTAAGGAGCGGGAGACCCTGACAAACTATTAGCAATTCAATTGTTGCTGTGCTGAAGCCAAGGACGGTGCCTCGTAGAGGGAACCACATTCTCATTTCCTCTCAGAGTCATTGATCAGGCATTGTTTTTTTATGTAGGGGTTTTGTTTTACTTTCAGAATAGTTCCATCCTTCCCACCCCACGCATTTGTATCCAAATTACAGCCTGCAAAATTCTTAGTGTTCTAAAATATGACTACAGTTAAAATGTCTCTCATGTCAGTGGACGGTCTCAAGGTGATTGATAAAAGTGTAATCTGGGAAAAGGCCAACAGATTAGCAGCCTAGTCAAAACAGAGACGTTTAATGTGCATTGTTTTGTGGGATATGGATGTTGACAGAGCCACTATTTGCTGACCCCATTGTTCCACGGTTTACAAATCATTTCCAAGTGGGAATCTGTAACCCGGAGGGCTTTTTACACCAACCAGTGAGTTTCATGGTCATCATTATTCCATGATGTGGAGATGCCGGTGTTGGGCTGGGGTGTACAAAGTTAAAAATCACACAACACCAGGTTATAGTCCAACAGGTTTATTTGGAAGCAGTGGCTTTCAGAGCGCTGCTCCTTCATCAGGTGGTTGTCTGATGAAGGAGCGTCGCTCCGAAAGCTAGTGCTTCCAATTAAACCGGTTGAACTATAACCTGGTCATAGAGTCATAGAGATGTACAGCATGGAAACAGACCCTTCGGTCCAACCTGTCCATGCCGACCAGATATCCCAACTCAATCTAGTCCCACCTGCCAGCACCCGGCCCATATCCCTCCAAACCCTTCCTATTCATATACCCATCCAAATGCCTCTTAAATGTTGCAATTGTACCAGCCTCCACCACATCCTCCGGCAGCTCATTCCATACACGTACCACCCTCTGTGTGAAAAAGTTGCCCCTTAGGTCTCCTTTCTATCTTTCCCCTCTCACCCTAAACCCTCTAGTTCTGGACTCCCCGACCCCAGGGAAAAGACTTTGCCTATTTACCCTATCCATGCCCCTCATGATTTTGTAAACCTCTATGAGGTCATTGTGTGATTTTTAACATCATTATTCCAAAGCAACTCACCTTATTGATTGAATTTAAATGTCATCACTTATCATTGGGACCCACAGACATTACCTGGGTGTGAGCCTAGCTCTCCAGATTACTGGCCCAGAAGCGTCACCACTTCCCCCCATCCCCCGAGGGGTTTTGTTTTAGGAGGGAATCCCTTTTCACTTAGGGGAAAAAAGAGAACAGTATTTCTCTTATTTCTGTCAACATTTCTATCGTAGATTTGCAATCTCAGAATGTTCCCGAAGTGCTAGGAAACAAGCAAATATCAAAACAGAAAATGCTGGAGAAAATTGGCAGCATCAATTGTGAGAGAGAGGAAGAAACAAACACAGTTAATGTCCCAAGTTATAAATTCCCTACAGGGTGATAAAGAGGCTATTTGGTCCATCAAGTCTGTACTGACCCTCTGAAAAAGGTCTCACCCAAACCCTGTCCCCTGCCCTTTCCCCACATTGCCTGACATCCCTGGACATTTTTAGCACTGCTGATCCATCTACCTTGCACATCTTTGGACTGTGGCAGAGAACTGGAGCACCCGGAGGAGCCACACAGACACAGGGAGCATGTGCAAACTCCACACATGGGCTGGAATCCAACCTGGCTCCCTGGCGTTATGAGGGAGTCGTGCTAACCACTGAGCTACTGTGCCACTCCAAGTCCAGGTTGACTTATTTGGAACTGAAGCATGCTGCATGTTAAGCACTGCCTGGGATGACATATGAGTGGCTACAGATGAGCGACAGTGGAAATGTGAGGATGGTGCAAGACTGACCATGGTATGGGTAACATACCATGGCAGCAGGTCTCCAGGTAGCAATACATTGGAGCAGCAGCAGGTGGAGCTCAGGAGCACCGCTTTGGCTTGGTCCCACTTGCTGCCCAGGAACATGGTGGTCTGAGGAAGTGCACAATCTGCTAACCCCTGATTCCACGGGACCCTCTTCTTGGCCAGCTCACCGCCTCCAATGTCCTTCCAAACAATCAATCTCCAAGAGCTCATGTCTGTCAATGGCTGTCTCACAGCTCTTACTGTCAATGGCTGGCCGCACATAGGGGTGTCTAGACGGCATAGGCTTACAGTGTGAGAGCAAAGGGACCCGAGGGACAATGTTTTCACACAGAGGCTGGTGCGTATATGGACAAGCTGCAAGTGGAAGTGGTAGGAGCAGGTACAATTACAGCATTTAAAAGACATTTGGGTGGGTACATGAATAAGTAGGGTTTAGAGGGAATTGGGCCAAAAACAGGCGAATGAAACTAGTTCAGTTAAGGGATCCTGGTTGGCATGGACAAGTTAGACCAAAGGGCCTGCTTCCATGCTGTATAACTCTATAACTCCTCGTTTCTTATTAATATAACACTATTATGCTACCGCTTTGTAATAGAGGTATATACACCCAGAAAGTCATGACACAGTCACTAGTTCACTGTACAGAGGTCTTTGTGGATGTTGATAGAATTTGCCCACTCTGGAAGCACTCAGTTGGCACAGTGGTTAGTACTGCTGCCTCACAGCAGTAGGGCCCTGGGTTTGATGCCACCCTTGGGTGATTGTCCATGTGGAGTTTGTATGTTCTCCTTGTGCCTGCGTGGGTTTCTGTTGGATGGCCCAGTTTCCTCCCACAGTCTAAAGATGTGTAGTGTAAGTGTGTTAGCTATGGTTAATGCAGGGATAGGATGGGTCTGAGTGAGCTGCCTTCGGAGGGTCAGTACGGACTTGATGGGCTGGGGCTGAAAAGCCTGTTTTTGCACTGTCGGGATTCTATTGTTGAAAGGTGTCCAATGAGTACACAGGATGATCCTAGAAAGTGTTGTGCGACAATGGCCAATACTCAGAGGGGTGGAGAATGGAGGGTGCTGCAGGGCCAGGATAACCAAGACCGTAAGGGACTTTGAGGAGAAAGTGAGGACTGCAGATGCTGGAGATCAGAGCTGAAAATGTGTTGCTGGAAAAGCGCAGCATCCAAGGAGCAAAAGAATCAATGTTTCGGGTATGAGCCCTTCTTCAGGAGGGCTCTTCCTGAAGAAGGGTTCATGCCCAAAACATCGATCCTCCTGCTCCTTGGATGGTGCCTGACCTGCTGCGCTTTTCCAGCAACACATTTTCAACTCGTAAGGGACTTTGAGCCTGAGGATGAGAATTTTCAAGGGAGCGTTGTGAGCCACTATAGGTCAGTGAGGTGAGGGGTGAATGGGACTTGATGCATGTTAGGATTTGTGCCTAGGAATCTGCAGTACAGTGCCTTAGATGGTCCAGTTGCTCAAAGCTTTTTGCCCGTCTGCCATTTTTCAGCTGTAAGCCAAGGACCTATTGTGTTGGCAGACTTTTGGTAATGAGGGCTATCAAAATCAAAGCCATTCTTGTCCTTCACAGACACACAAAAGGTTTCAACATGAATCCCCACTCAGGTCAGGTACTAGAATATCCGATAACCTGATACATGATAGCAATTGTACCACAGCAATTGAGGTCAGTTAACATCAATAGAACTCAGAGGGAAATATGGGTTGTTGTGGCCAGTCTGAGATAGTGCTAGACTAGACGGTGCCTTTACTACCTTCAAAGAACCAGCTTCCTCAGTTACAAACACTCAGAATAGAAAACCCAGAATCCCAAGAAAAGAATCAGAATTCTTTTCAGGCTGAACGAACCTGCATTTATATCGCAGCTTTCACAACTTAGCAATATTCAATGGCAATGAAGTTGTGTTGTAATGTGGAAAAGTGGTCACATGTTTGCCCATACAAATAGCAACAGCAACAACACACCCTAATATAGCTCCCTTAAAGGAATAAAACATCTCAAGGTGCTTCTTAGGAGCACAAGTAGCCTCGCACTTGCTTGAGGAAGAAATACTTGCGAGGACACTAAGCGAACTCCCCTGTCCTTTGAGTAGTGTTGTGGTACATTTGAAATGCACCTGGGTGAATGGACAGAATCTTGGTTTAAATCCATATCCAAGAAAAAGGACGTCTGACAGTGCTGCACTCCTTTTGAACTACACTCAACTGTAAACTTAGATGACACCTCAAATCACCAGGCAATGCAATTGAGCAGCATTGTACAGCCTCACTTAAAGCATACAGTGTGAAGGATTCCAACTGGACTTGCTTGTAGCAATATTTGCTAAATATGTACAACAAATCTGCCAACTGAGCCATCCGAGAATTAATCTTCAAGTCAATAGAATCCAAGTCCAGGCCTACCAGTCCTGGTGTGAACTTGTTAAGCTGGTCTAAGAAAATACAGAACCACAACTATAGACAAAGACCATTTAGCCCAACTAATGGTTCCCCTCCATGAGTGTATAATGTATCCAGACCAGATCAGACGGGATGGAAGGGCCTTTTTCTTTTACTCACTCACAGGATGGGGGCACTGCTAGCTGGGCCAGCATTTATTGCCCGTCCTTAGTTGCCCTTGAGACGGCGCTGGTGTGTTTCCATTCTGACCTGCTGCATCCATCTGCTGCGGGTAGACCCACTACATCATTAGGGAGGGAATTCCAGGATTTTATCCCAGCAATACCAAAGGAATGGTGATCTATTTCCGAGCGTTTTGGAGGGGAACTGGCAGCTTGTCCAACCAAATGCAGTGCTGCAAAATTAAAAGCTATCATTACCACAGTGGCAAGACAAGAGCATATGGCCATACCTAGACGAACACAGTGAGAGCCCATTGCTTTAATGATTTTGGCATCTTGTCACAACTAGTGAAAGTGTCCCATAAGAGTGTGTTTTTTTTTCGCAACCCACATAGTGGAGGCCTAAAAAATGTATAAACAAACAGATATATGAACATAAGAAAGGGGAATAGAAGGAAGCCATTTGGCCCCTCCAGCTTGCTCTGCCAGTTAGGAAGCTCTTGGCCGATCTGTTGGTATTTTGCATTCCATGTTCCTATCCCTGCCCCTCACCCCCACCTCCCCCCCCCCAGGGTAACTCTGGATTCCCTGCCTAATGAGAATCTATCCCATCTCTGTCTTAAAAGTATTCAATGGCCCCACCACCACCTTCTGACGCAGACAGTTCCAAAGTCACACAAACTTCTGAGCGAGAAAATTCCTCCTCACCTCCATTCCGAAAGGGCATTCCCTAACTTTATAACTGTGCCGCCTAGTTTCTGGACCAACCCTGCAAGAGGAAACATGCTTTCCCATCCACCTCACCATTCAAGGCCTTATACACTCTAGTCACGTTCACCCCTCACTCTCATAAACCCCAGTGCAAACAAACCCAGTCTGTCCAAACGCTCTTCCAAAAGTAAACTGCTCGAGTAAATCTTTGCTGTACCATCTCCAATGAATTCACAGTCTAAGTGTTAATTAGTAAACTGGTAAATTGAACTGGGGAGAGGGAGGAAGGAACACTATTTTTAATCCTAAATTAATTGCTTAACCTTTATGATTTTGTCCCTGAGAAATACTTCGAGATACCTTGGCACCAGATTGCCAACTTACTCAAAATGGCAGACAGAGAGTGAGGCTGTGAGAATCCCCCTTCAACTAAGGCTCCTGCCTATGAAAGCAACTTTGTCCGGGAGCTTTATCTGATAGTATAGAGAGGCAGGTAGGGGTTATTGATTGGCTAAAGTCTTTACTGATTGGCAGTGAAGCAGACAGAGCAGATTTCTTCACCCAGAGAGTGGAAATCTCCACTAAAGAAAGCGGTTGAGACCAAGACATTGAAAGTTTTCTCAAGCAGGTGTTGGTTCTTATGGCTAAAGGGATCAAAGGCTATGGGGCAAAAATGGATACAGGGAACTGAGCTGGACGGTCAGACACAATTATATTGAATACTGGAGCAATCATGATAGACTGAATGGCTACTTCTGTTTTCTATATTGCTAAACTGTTCCCATTATATAAAAGAAGAAAATGAATCAGAGGGCACAGTTTTAAAATGAAGTGAAAAGGGAGCAAAAGTGATTGTGAGAAAAATAATAACCTTTCTTATTGAATGCACTGTCTAGAAATGTAATGGAGGTGGGTTCAGTTGAGATATTTAAGAGGCCGCTGGGTGCTTAGTGGGATAGAAATGGTTTGCAGAGATATGGGAACAGGCAGGAGATTGGTGCTGGGTGTTACAACTAATATAGGAACAATAGGTCAAAAGGTTCCCTTTTGCATTGTAACCATTCTCATACTCTGTATTCAGTTAGGTGGTTGTCAATAATTTAGCAATTATAGCACTCAGAGAGCTGACAAAGTCTGAGGAAGCTTTTAAACCATTAATACACAGGAGGTTAGATTATTTTGAGGTTGTTATAAGTACAGCGGCTATTTATAAAGTTCCCACCAGCTACATACGAAATATGTAGAGAAACAAATCTACAAGGAAATTACAGAGAGGTGCAAGAATTTTAGGCTTCTTATAATGAGTGACTTCAATTATCCAAATATAGATTGGGTTTGAGGTTGTGCAAAGGACAGAGAGAGAGGCCAGAATTTCTAGACTGTGTTCAGGAAATTGTGTTACGTCAGTATGTTTCCAGTAAAATGAGTAAGGGAGCACTGTAAGACCTGAATCTCGGGAATAAGACGAGCCAAGTGGATCAAGTGCCAGTAGGATAACACTTTTGGGACATAGGCTGAGTATCATTACGTTTAGGTTGGCTATGAAAAAGAGCAAAAACTTCAAGAGTAAGAATGCTTAACTGCGGCAAAGGGCAAATTGAATGGGGTGATAACGAATGTGACCAGATAATATGGAGTCAAAGGCTAGTGAGTGAAACTGTAACTGAAAGTGGGCTATCAGTTGCATGACACTGTGATCTTTATAAATCCTGCTCCCTGATGAAGGAGCAGCGCTCTGAAAGCTAGTACTTCCAAGTAAGCCTGTTCGACTATAACCTGGCATCGCGTGATTTTTAACTTTCTATTTAAAGAAAACAGAGGTGGGGCACAGTCAACTTATACTCCCACAAGGTGGAAATGTATCACAAACAAATTCAGAGCTCTCCATAAGGCAAACGAGGTAGACGTTAAGCTGATCAGATTAGGTTAGATTCCCTACAGTGTGGAAACAGGATCTTCAGCCCAACCAGTCCACACCAACCCTCCGAAGAGTAACCCACCCAGACCCTTCTCCCTCTGACTAATGCACCTAACACTCTTGGCAATTTAGCATGGCCAATTCACCTAACCCGCACATCTTTGGACTGTGGGAAGAAAGCAGAGCACCCGGCGGAAACGCACGCAGACACGGGGAGAATGTGCAAACTCCATGCAGCTGAGAAAGAGGAAGCTGAGGAAGAAGAAGTGTCAGGTAGATAGTACATTTGACAGCTGGGCTGAATAACAATGGTTCGGAGGGGAAGTGTCAGAGAACTAAAGAATGGGTATGAAAAGAGAATGGCAGCAAACATAAAAGGGGATTCCAATGTCTTCCACATACACACAAAACTGTTAATAAATAGTAAAACAATGGTAAAAGAAGGAGTGGGGCTGAATAGGTCATCTATACATGAAGGCAAAGAGCATGATGCAGATACTTTGCATCTGTCTTTATCAAGGAAGAAGATGCTGCCCAGGCAATGCTAAACCAGGATGTAGTTCAGACAGTGGAGGAGTTTAACTTTGCTAAGAAGGAGGTATTGGATAGATTGTGAGTACTTGGATCATTTCTAGGACTGAATGAAACGTGTTCTGTGATACTAAGGGACGTGAACTGAAGTTGTGGAGGCACTGCCCATAATTTCACCATCTTCCCTCGGCTCAGGAGCACTGCCAGAGGGCGAGAGTTCCAAATGTTACACCGTGTTTAAGAAAGAGAGTAAAGATCAGCCCGAGCAAATACAGGCCAGCCGTGTAACCTCAGTGGTGGAGAAGCTTCTAGATCAAAACAAGTCACTTGAGCAACTGTGGGTTAACTCGGATGAACGATCTGAAATTAGTTATGGAAAATGGTGTTTAACCACTTGCTGAAGACATTTGATAAAGTAGTGGAACAATGATGAGGGCAATACTGTTGACGTGGAATAAATGGACCTCCAGAAGGCAGAATTACTGCTCATTGGAATATAAAGGGCAAGAGCAATGTGGGGACAGAATTTACTGAGTGTCAGGAAACTGATGCTGCCTGGCCTGCTGTGCTTTGACCAGCAACACATTTGCAGCTGTCAGGAAACTGAATCAAGGTTAATAGTTGTTCTTCAGGGGGAGCTATGCTGGATTTCCCTAGGGGTCAGTGTTCAGACCCATGAGCTTTCTGATATGATTTAGACCTTAAGTTAAAGGGCACGATTTCAAAAAAAATTCCGGGTTGTGTGAAACTTGGAAAAATGGTGAACTTTGAAAGGACGTAAATGGAATGGGTAGACAAATGGCAGGTGAAGTTTAATTTTGAGAGGTATGAAGCAATTCATTTTGTTTGAAAGAACATAGACAGCCAACATAAAATAAAGTGGACAATTCTAAAGAGGGTGCACGATCGCCGGGAGATGAGGGCAGGGTGTGTATGTCAATAAGATTTCAAAGTTACAGGACAGGTTGAGAATGCTGTTAATAAAGCACGGACATTCAGTCCCAAAAGTGGAGGTCTCGTGACTCAATGGTAGCATCCCTGCCTATGAGTCAGAGGTTCCCAGTACAACTGCCATCCCTGGATTTGATGATGAGTTCAAAATGCAGTCAAACAGATTGAGTTATCAACTTGTAAGCTCCTTCTAACACCACAATGACAGGCAGTAAGAGCAGGAAAGAATCCTGGTCAGCCATATGATGGGACGGTATTGGAGTCTGTACCATCACTGTCCATAACTCCTGTCTGCAACATTCATATGTTGACAGAGCAACTTTAATCATTGGAAGTTTGCTCAGTAGCTGGACTTTAGCATTGATCGCAATGATGCCAACAACACAGGGTTTTGGGCCCCATATCTCAGGAAGGATGTACTGGCTCTGGAGTGGGATCAGAGGAGGTTCATGAGAATGGTCCCACGAATGAAAAGTTTAAGTTATGAGGAACGTTTGAGGACTCTGGGTCTATATTTAAAGGAGTTTAGAAGGATAAGGGGGAATCTAATTGAAATGTACAGAATACTGAATAGCCTGGACCGAGTAGATGCTGGAAAGATGTTTCCATTGGTAGGAGACACGAGGAGTTGAGGGCACAGCCTTAGAGTACAGGGAAGACCTTTTAGAACAGAGATAAAGGAGAAAGTTCCTTAGCCAGAGAATGGTGAATCCATGGAATTCGTTGCCACAGAAGGCTTTGGAGGCCAGGTCATTGAGTATATTTAAGATGGAGATAGATAGGTTCTTGATTGTCAAAGGGATTAAGGGATACAGGGAGAAAGAGGGAGAATGAAAAATGTATCAGCCATGATTGAACGGTGGAGCAGACTCAATGGGCTGAACGGCCTAATTTCTGCTCCTATGTCTAATGGTCTTATGGTTTGGTCCCTGTTGTGGCTGAGGTGCATTTCTGTGTTAGAAACCATATCACAATAAGTCACAATTTCAGTGGAGGAAATTGAAGAAGAAGAATACAAAAGCAAGGACATTACGTTAAACTTGGGTAAGAGATTAATTTGGACTCACCTGGAAGATGGGAAGATGCAAAGGCATAAGAGAGGGTGCAGAAAAGATTCACAAGCAAGATGCAATGGATGAGGAGCATCAGTTATGAAGATAGATTGGAGAGGTTAAGACTGCTTTCTTCAGAAGTGAGAAGAGGATATTTGAGCGTCATATTTAAAATCATAAGGAATATGGACCGACTACATTTGGGAAAAGAAAAACTGTTCCTAGTGGTTGCTGAAGAAAGAGACCTTGGAGTGCAAGTTCCTAGTTCCTTGAAAGTAGAGTCACAAGTAGATAGGATAGTGCAGAAGGTGTTTGGTAGCTTTCCCTTATTGGTCAGACTATTGAGTACAGGAGTTGGGAGGTCATGTTGCAGCTGTATAGGACATTGGTAAGGGCACTTTTGAAATATTGCGTGCAATTTTGGTCTCCCTTCTATAGGAAGGAAATTGTGAAACTTGAAAGGGTTCAGAAAAGATTTACAAGGATGTTGCCAGGGTTGGAGGATTTGAGCTATCGGGAGAGACTGAATAGGCTGGGGCTGCTTTCCCTAGAGTGTCGGAGGCTAAAGCGTAACCTTATCAAGGTTTATAAAATCATAATGGGCATGGGTAGGTTAAATAGGCAAGGTCTTTTCCCTTGGAGAAAGTGAGGACTGCAGATGCGGGAGATTAGAGTCAAAGAGTGTGGTGCGAGAAAAGCACAGCCAGTCAGGCAGCACCTGAGGAGCAGGAGAGACAGCGCTTTAAGCATGAGCTCTCCATCAGGAATGAGGGAGTGTCCCAAGGAAGCTGGGAGATAAATTGGAGGGGTGGGTGGGGCTGGGGGAAGGTAGCTGGGAATGCAATAGGTAGAGGTGATAGATTGGAGAGGAGGATAGAGTGGATAGGTGGGAAGGAGAAAGTGAGGACTGCAGATGCTGGAGATCAGAGTTGAAAATGTGTTGCTGGAAAAGCGCAGCAGGTCAGGCAGCATCCAAGGAACAGGAGAATCGACATTTCAGGCATAAGCCCTGAAGAAAGGCTTATGCCCGAAACGTCGATTCTCCTGTTCCTTGGATAAGTGGGAAGGAAGATACACATATAGGGCAATTCAACAGGGTGGTGCTGAGCTGGAAAGTTGGATTTGGGATAAGGTGGAGTGAGGGGAAATGACAAAACTGGTGAATACAACATTGATGCCATGTGGTTGGAGTGTCCCAGGGTGGAAGATTTTCCTCCAGGTGCCAGGTGGCTAGAGTTTGGTGGTGAAGGAGACTCAGGATTTGCAAATCCTTGGCGGAGTGGGAGGGGTGTTAACGAGTTTGGCCACAGGGTGTGTCCTAGAGATGTTCTCTGAAGCATTCCGAAAGTTGGTTTCCTGTCTCCCCAATGTAGAGGAGACCACATCAGGAGGAACGGACACAGTAGCTGATGTGTGTGGAAGTAGATCTCTGTCAGATGTGGAAATATCCTCTGGGGCCTTGGATGGAGGTAAGGGGGAGGTATGGGTGCACGTTTTGCACATTTTTCAGTGGCAGAGGGAGGTGCCAGGAGTGGAGGGTGGGTTGGTGTGGGAATGTGGACTTAACAAAGGAGTTGTGGAGGGAATTGTCCCTGCAGAACGCAGATAGGGGTGGGGAGGGACATATATCCCTTGTTAGTAGGTGATGGAAATGGCGGAGGATGATACTTTTTTCCGGAGGTTGGAAGGATGGAAGGTGAGGCCTGGAGGGGGTGTTCTGTCCTTGTTGTGATTGGAGGGGTGGCGAACAAGGGTGGAGGTGAGGGAAGTGGAGGAGATGTGGTCTTCACATTTCAGAGAACATCTCTAGGACACGCACACAGACTCAACTCCCCCTCCCATTCCACCAAGGATAGGCAAGTCCTGGGTCTCCTCCATCGCCAAACCCTTACCTCCCTCCTGCCTGGAGGAAAAATGTCTCATCTTCCGCCTTGCGACCTTCTAACCACACAGGATCAATGTCGATTTCACCAGTTTCCTTATTTCCTCTCCCCAAATCCAACCTTCCACTCTTGATTTGCCCTACCTTCCCACCTATCTGCGCCATCCTCCTTTCTGACCTATCACCATCACCCTCCCACCTTCATCTACCTATCACATTCCCAGCTACCTTCCCCTCAGCCCTACCCACCCTCCATTTATCTCTGAGCCCCCATGGGCCACCCTCTCATTCCTGATGAAGGGCATACGCTCGAAACGTCAACTCTCCTGCTCCTCAGATGCTGTCTGACTGGACGGTCTTTTCCCTGAGGTGGGCAAATCCAGAACTAGAGGGCACAGGTTTAGGGTGAGAAGGGTAAGATTAAAGAAGGGATTTTAGGGGCAATGTTTGCATGCAGAGCATCATGCTTATATGGAGTGTGCTGCCAGAGGAAGTGGTGGAGGCTGGTACAAGTACAGGATTTAAAAAGCATCTGGGAATATGGTGGACTAGTCACATGGTCAGGATCAGTGGCCAGGTCAGGTAATGGGGGTCAGGTCGGGTTAGGGGGGGCTATGAACAGGAAGGGTTTAGGGGAATATGGGCTGGGTGCTGGCAAATGGGACTAGATTAATTTGGGCTATCTGGTCAGCAGGGAGTGGTTGGACTGAAGAGTCTCTTTCCATGCTGCACATCTCTATGACTCTATGGTTGAGGTTGTGAGGACGCAGGTTTAAAGTAATTGGTAAAAGGAGCAGTGGCGGGATTAGGAAACACTTGCCCTGCAGCAAGTTATTAAAATTCACAACATGCTCTGTGCGAGTGTGGTGGAGACAGGTTCAATTGAGGCAGTCAAGAGGGAACGAGACTATTATCAGAAAAGGAAGAATGTGCAGGGTTATGGCAGAATGTCACCAGGTGAATTATTCCCTCAGAAGGCCAGTAACGATATGACGATCTGACCAACCTCATTCTATATTGTGGTTCTGAGTAAGTCGCATATTCTTTATTTATGTATTTTTAATGACTGTTACATGTTTGTACTTTTTAATCTGTCCTTATTAAAAACAAGTCATTTTGTCCTTATTCTGTGCAATGTTTCGATAATAGCGTTCATTTCATTTGCCATTTAAAGTTTATAGCAGTGCAGTTTCCGATAGTTAATACACGGAATGAGAATTCTTTGTCATGATCCCATCACTTGCTATAATTTACCTTGACAATATGCTGGAAAAAGACATCATTTTAGAGGACCACTTCTGAGAGTGGTTGATGAAGGTGAAAACAGGAAAATGCGTACTTTATCCTTCCAAGTGTGTAACAGTCAGCCTTCATAAACCAGACTAAAACCAATTATACTGTTAAATCACTGTGAGAATATAATTCATCAACCATAAAATGATCAGCACTCTTCCACTTAGACTATCCCAAAACAAATGCATCTTTTTTGTAAGAGGGCAGTAGTAACCTGTGTGTCTGTGAATATTTTGAACTGACTGAAGTAACAGCTATGGATAGAATATTTTCCATTCTTTAGAATACACATATATCTGATGACTGCAGTATCAACTCTGAGTCACAAGGATGTAGGTTCAAAGCCACACCTCAGAATCTAAATTTAATTATAAATTCAGATGGCACTCTCATGTTGTATTGTGAGAGACTGTTGGATTCCAGAACAGTCACCCTTCAACTCAGGGATTAGCATCCTACCCATCCATTAGGTTATTCTTAAAGATCCCAGTTCATCTCTCAAATAAATAAGCACAGGAATGTATCCTAGCCCAGTTTTGTGGTTCTGAAGATATCCGTCTGAAATATTAACTCTGTTTCTCTCTCCACAGATGCTGCCAAACCTGCTGAGTTTTTCCAGATTTTTTGGCTCAGATTTTCAGCAGCTGCAGTATTTTCTTTTATTTCAATCTGTCTCAGCCAGTATTTCTCCTGAAGCAAAACTAGTTTAACTGGTTGATCATCTCAGTGACGTGGTTGGTATCCGCTTCCATGACGACCAGTTGCATGGTAACCTGGTACAGGGTGCATGTTGTGTTTTGAGCCGTTTCTGAGATGTGTGTGTAAATACTATCATTCTTTTTACATTTCCAAAAGCACAAAAGAGCAATACATTCTCATGCAATGTGTCATTGCCATTATCTCCATCAGGGATCCTTGGGGCCCCACTAAATGAGTTTGCCAATTAGTGTCTAATTACAGGCAGTTTTGTGCTGTGAACCAGAAACTGGGTTGATACTGAGTCATGGCCACGCAGTGCAACGTCATTCAGTATCTTTACGACAATTCAACACCAACAAAGCTTTCACCTTATCAGATCCAAGTGTTAGAAAAAGTGTCGCAAGTGAACCCTATCGCAAGTGACATTGTGACTTTTTGAAAAGTTTTTATTTATAAAGGTAAAAATCACACAACACCAGGTTATAGTCCAACAGGTTTAATTGGAAGCACACTAGCTTTCGTGGAGGGCACAATTGTAAGACACAGAATTTATAGCAAAAGTTTACAGTGTGATGTAACTGAAATTATACATTGAGAAATATCTTAATTGTTTGTTGAATCTTTCATCTGTTCGAATACCATGATCGTTTCACTTCTTTCATGTGTAAATCACAAAACCTTTTTTTAAAAGTTGCATTCTCGGGTTAACTGTAACAATTGGTGTTAGCTAGACAATATATTGAAGGTGTTAGCCCCCTGTGTTCTCTGTCTATGCCATAATGATTAGATTGATTCTAATCTAAAAAGTGAGATAACAGAGTTTTACATGAATTCATGCAGCTTTTGAGCTAAGTACAATGTAACTCTGCAAGTACAAATTCACCCCACAAAATATATGTATATGTGTGTACATGTGGGTCTTTGTGTGTGTGTGTCTGTCTGTCTGGGTTGGCGGGTTGTGAGTGTGAGAGAGAGTGTATATGTGTGTGTATGTGAGTGTAGAGTATCTTAAGTCTCTGAGAGGATGCATGTGTGAGTGGGAGAGTGTGTTTGTCGGTGAGAGTGTGTGTGTGTGTGTGTGTGTGTGTGTGTGTGTGTGTGTGTGTGTGTAGTGCAATGGTGATCACCTGTAGTGTGACATGAACCCAAGGTCCTGGTTGAGGCCCTCCCTATGGGTATGGAACTTAGCTATCAGCCTCAGCTTGAACACTCTCAGTTCCAGCTGAGATATCCAAAACCAATAGCACTGGAGAAAGCAGGTGAAGAAAGGACATGATGCCATGTATATACAAGGTGCCACAGTCAGGTACTGCATTAAATGTCTCAAGGGTTTCAGTGAGACTGAGTGGATCCTGACGATCGGGGAGCAGTGGGAATGGGTCCAGTGAGGTAACTGGTGGGAAGAACCTGATTAGATTCCCTGCAGTGTGGAAACAGGCCATTTGGCCCAACAAGCACTTGAGTGGGATTATGGTGGACTAGTCACATGGTCAGGATCAGTGGCCAGGTCAGGTAATGGGGGTCAGGTCGGGTTAGGGGGGGCTCAGGTCAGGTACTGGGGTGGGGGGAGTCAGATCGGGTAATGGGGGTCAGATGGGCTAATGGGGGGGTCAGGTGGGGTTATGGGGGGTCCGGTTGTGTATTGGGGGTCAGGTTGTGTTGGAGAGGGGGTCAGGTCGGGTATTGGGGGTCAGGTCGGGTACTGGGGGTCAGGTTGGGTTGGAGAGGGGGTCAGGTCAGGTAATGGGGGCCAGGTCGGGTTAGGGGGGGCTCAGGTCAGGTACTGAGGTGGGGGAGTCAGATCGGGTAATGGGGGTTAGGTGGGCTAATGGGGGGGATGGGTTCAGGTGGGGTTATGGGGGGTCCGGTCGTGTATTGGGGGTCAGGTTGGGTTGGAGAGGGGGTCAGGTCAGGTAATGGGGGATCAGTGTGTTGCTGGAAAAGCACAGCAGGTCAGCATCAGAGGAGCAGGAGAATCGACGTTTTCGGCTGGAGCCCTTCATCAGGAATGAGTTCAGGAATGCAGGTGTGGTGTCGGGTTCAGGGTGTTGGGGTCAGATTGGGGGTGTTGGGGGGGTGTGGCTGGGGCAGAAACATTGTGTTTTGGGGATGTAAGGTCTGGTTGGGGGTGAGGTCAGGTTGTGGGGGTGGGATCAGGTTCAGGTGTGTTCGGGTTGGAGATGAGGGAGGTCAGGTACACAGGTGGTGGGTTGAATTGGGGGGGATGAGGTCGGGTTTGGGCGGCGTTGGGGTCAGGTTGGGTGGATGAGGTTGGGTTCAGGGGTGCTGGGGTCTGGTTGGGGGGGTGAGGTCGGCTTCGGGGGTGTTGGGGTCAGGTTGTGTGGATGAGGTCGGGTTTGGGGGGTGTTGAGGTAGGGTTGTGTGGATGAGGTCGGGTTTGGGGGGTGTTGGGGTCGGGTAGGGTGGATGAGGTCGGGTTCAGGGGCTGTTGGGGTCGGGTTTGGGGGGTGTTGGGGTCGGGTAGGGTGGATGAGGTCGGGTTCAGGGGGTGTTGGGGTCGGGTTGGGAGTGTGAGGTCAGGTTTGGGGGTGTTGGGGTCAGGTTGGGTGGATGAGGTCGGGTTCGGGCTGGGGTCAGGGGTTGGGACTTGGGGGTGTGACATCAGGTTTGGGCTTTTGGGGTCAGGTCCGGGGGTGTTGGGGTCAGGTTGGGAGGTGTGGGGTCAGGTTCGGGGGTGTTGGGGTCAGGTTGGGAGGTGTGGGGTCAGGTTCGGGGTGTTGGGAGTTGGTTTGGAGTCTGTGGTTGAGTTTTGAGGGGGTGAGGTCAGGTTGGGCAATTGGGGTCATGTTGGGTGGATGAGATCAGGTTTGGAGGTGTGGGGTGAGGTTCAGGGATGTGGGATCGGGTTTAGGGTGTTGGGGTCAGGTGCAGGGGTGTGAGGTTGGGTTGGGCATGCGGGGTTAGGTTTGGGGGTGTTGGGGATGGGTTGGGGTTGTCGGGGTCAAGTTTGGGGGAGCGGGGGTCAGGTTCAGGGATGTGTGGTCAGGTTGGGAGTGTAGGGTCGGACTGGGGGTATGAGGTCGGTTTGTGGGTGTGGGGTCAGGGTGAGCGGTATTGGGGTTGGGATTGGGGGGTGTTAGGATTTGTCTTGAGGGGTGAGGTGGGTTTGGGGTGAGGGGCCGGGTTGGGGATGTGGGGTTGGGTTTGGGAGTTTTGGGGATGGGGTGGGGTTGTTGGGGTCAGGTTTGGAGGTGGGAGTCAGGTTCAGGTTGGGAGTGTGGGGTCAGGCTGGGGTGTGGGATCAGTTTTGGGGTGTGAGGTCAGGGTCAGGGGTATTGGGCTTGGGTTCAGGGGTGTTGGGGTTTGTTTGGGAGTGAGGTAGGTTTGGAGGTGTTGCAGGTATGGGGATGGGGGGATGAGGTTGGGTTCGGGGTGGTGAAGTTGGGTTGTGGGTATGGGGTCAGATTCCGGGGTGTTGGGGTCGCGTTCGTGGGTTTAGGGTTGGGTTGGGGGTGTCGGTTAGGAGGCATTGGAAGTGAGAGATTTGGGGTGAGGTTGGGTTAGTGGGTGTGGGGTTGATTTGGATGGATAAGGTCAGTTTCGGAGTGGATGAGGTTGGGTTTGGGGTGGGTGAGGTTGGGTTAGGGTTGTGGGTTTTGAGGTGGGTGAGGTTGGGTTGGGGGTGAGGGGTGGGGTTCAGGGTTTTGGGGTCGGGTGAGGGTGTGCGGTCAGGTTGGGAGTGTTGAAGTTGTGTTGGAGGTGTTGAGGTTGGGTTGGGGATATTGAGGTAGGGTTGGGGGTGTTGAGGTAGGGTTGAGGGTATGGGGTCAGGTTGGGGGTGTTGAGGTAGGGTTGAGGGTGTGGGGTCAGGTTCGGGGTGTTGGGGTCAGGTTGGGGGTGTTGAGGTAAGGCTGGGGGCGTGGGGTTGGGTTTTGGGGAGGTGAGGTCTGGTTTGGGGGGCGTTCGATGTTGGAGAGTGAGTTGAGTCAGTTTGAGTCAGAGAATCTATGACTTGGATGGAGGTCAGTGATTGGACTGAATCCAGTTAAACTGGTTATTCACTGAATTATACAAGAGATTATCCAGTCCGCCAATTGCCAGGATCGGTATTCAAGTCAGTCACACAGATCTGGCCCTTTGGAATTCATAGAACCATCGAGTCATATAGCATGGGAACAGATCCCTTTGGTCCAACCTGTCCATGCCTAACATAATCCCAAACTAAACTAGTCCCACCTGCCTGCTCCTGGCCCATATCCCTCCAAACCTTTTATTCTTGACTGGAACCTCAATATTTTTATTGATCCATTGTTCCTTAATGTTACCAGGTTTACCCTTCACTCTAACAGGAACAAAATGCTTCTAAACTCTCATCATCACACTCTTGAACACCTCCCACTGGTCAGACATCATTTTACCTGCAAACAGTCGACTCCAATCAACTTTTGAAAGTTCTTGGAGAAAGTGGGTGCTACAGATGCTGGAGATCAGAGTCAAGATTAGAGAGGTGCTGGAAAAGCACAGCAGGTCAGGCAGCATCCGAGGAGCAGGAATATCGACATTTCAGGCAAAAGCCCTTCGAGTCTCATACCATTTTAAATTGCCCTACTTCAATTAAATACTTTAACTGTGATGGAAGGCTTATCCATTTCCATAACCATTTTGAAACTGATAGAATAATGATCTCTAGACCCAAAGTGTTCCCCCACTTTTACTTCAGTCACCTGCCCTGCCTTATTACCCAAAAGAAAGTTTTATTTTGCTCCTTCTCTGTAGAAGCTCCATATATTGATAAAGAACATCTTCATAAACACATGACAAATGTTTCACCATCCAAACCTTTATAACAGTGGTAGTCCCAGTCAATGTTGGGGAAATTAAAATCCCCTATTATTACCACCTTGTTATGCCTACATATATCTGAGGTCTCTCTACGTATTTGTTTCTCAATTTCCCTCTTACTATTGGGGGACCCATAGTACAATTCCATCAGAGTGACCTTTCCATGCTCATAATATCTACCCATGTATTTTCACTAGATGATTTTTTTCAGAAATATCTTCCTGTTGTAACTGTATCCACATTCACTACTTCTTTTGGAAGTTCATTCCACACATAATGTGAAAAAAAATTGCCCTGATGTATTTTTTAAATCTTTCTCCTCTCACCTTAAAATGTATGCCCTCTAGTCTTGAGTAACAAATCCTGAGCAATGACAGTGTGTGTGCACGTGTCTGGGCCACAGATTGAAACCGAATGTTCAGCACTATCTGTGTCTCGGAAAGTTGGGGCTATAGGTGAGATGACTCAATGTCTGGTTGGAGAGGCTGGTATCTGGGAGTATTTTAAAAAGGAACACAGCCTCGAGACATTGTGAATTCTTGAGTTACAACCTCAGCAACTGAAGCTGCTGCTACCAATGGTGGGATTATTCCAATCTACTGAGATATTCAAGGTCGCAGGATTAGAGGAGCACATAGATCTCAGAAATTTGAGGGATTTGAGGAGATTACAGAGGTAGGGAGGAGCAATGCTGTGGGGAGATTTGAAAACAAAGATGAACATTTTCAAATTAAGACCTTGCTTCACCCAGAGCCATTGGAAGTCAGAGAGAATGGGGCTGCTGTGTGAATATGGATTAGGATCAGTCAAACAAAAAGAGACTTGTTGAGTAAATAACATGAAGTTTACTGCATTACTGCAACATTTAGAGATCACATGAATAAGACCTACATTTCTACAGAGACACTCGCCTCAGACCTGTCTCCTATTAACGCCTTTACTTTGAGCAAGTCACCATGACATCATCCGAGTAGATGTGAATACTTCATACTAAGAATTTTAACCCTTTCAGACTCAAATACAACTTCAGGGGCTTCATGCAAGTTAAGGAATGGGCAGCAGAGTTTTGGATGGCTTCAAGTTTGTCAAGGGTAAAAAGTGGTCAAAAAGGCAGGGAGGCTTTGGAATACTTGTGGCTAGAGGGGACAAAGACATCGATGGGGATGAACCAGGTGAGGATGCAGAGGTGGGAATGGGTGCTGGAATGTGAAGTCGAAGCTTCATCTCAGAATAAAATGTGACAGCAAGTTGTGAACAGGCTTAATCTCAGACAGAAAGAATATGATAGCTTGGAAATGAAGTTTGGAGCCTGGAGAAAAAGCAGTTATTTCACTGGAAGGAATATCTGCTCATTCCTTACTGGACGTCAGAAACATTGGAGGAATCAAGAGAGGTGGCAGTGAGGGAGAGCAGGGTGTTATTGACATGCATCTGAAAATCAGAACTGTTCCCTCGGATGATGTTAAGATTACTTTGGTGCTGGAAAAGCACAGCAGGTCAGGCAGCATCCGAGGAGCAGGAGAATCGATGTTTCAGGCAAAAGCCCTGCATCAGGAATAAGGCTTTTGCCCGAAATGTTGATTTTCCTGCTCCTCAGATGCTGCCCAACCTGCTGTGCTTTTCCAGCACCACATTCTTGACTCTATTCTCCAGCATCTGCAGTATCCACTTTCGCCTTCGGATAATGTTTGCAGATGAGAATTAGGAGTGGGCCAAGGACAGATCCAGAGGTATCAGTTTGAGAGGGGAAACCATTGCAAGTGATTCCATGGCTATGATGAGCAAGGTAAGAATGGAACCAGGTAGGAGCAGTCATAGCCAGTGAATGCCAGTGGAGAGGTGTGGGAGGAGAATGGTGTGGTCACCAATGTCGAAGGCTGAAGCTAGATCAAAGGATATGAGAGAAAGTATGTCTTAATCACAGTAACGGCCTCAGTCCTGTGGTATAGGTAGAAATCTGATTGGATAGGTTTAAACATAGAGCTCCAAGAGAGATGGTAACAGAGAGATTCAGGAAGTGACTGTGTGCTCAAGAACTGGGGAACTGAAGGGAAGATTTGCGATGCAATGGTAGCTTGATGGATGGTGGAGACAGGGGATTTCTCTTCTTGAAATAAATTTAAAGCAGCAAAGGACAAAACCTGAAGAGAGAAAGACATTAACAATGTTAGCTAATGGGGGCCAGGAGAGGAAGTCAGGGTGATCAGCATTTCACAGGGTTGAGGAATCAGGAGGTGGGTCTCAGAGATGGCATGAGGAGAGATTGGTGATGACCTCGTGGTAATGTCACTGGATGAGCAATCTGGAACCCCTGATCAACGTTCTGGAATCCCACCATGGCTAATTGTTAAACCTTCTAGGAGAAAGTGAGGTCTGCAGAGGCTGGAGATCGGAGCTGAAAATGTGTTGCTGGAAAAGCGCAACAGGTCAGGCAGCATCCAAGGAGCAGGAGAATCGACGTTTCGGGCATGAGCCCTGGGCTCATGCCCAAAACGTTGATTCTCCTGTTCCTTGAATGCTGCCTGACCTGCTGCGCTTTTCCAGCAACACATTTTCAGCTCTAATTGTTAAACCTGGCCTATTGGTGACCACTTAACCATTGCCATAAAGGTCATCTAGTTCATGAAAGCTCCTTAGCGAAAGAAATCTTTTCCCAACTGTACTGTGATTGACTGCCTCTTTACTGCTGTCTGTACAATTAGGGACGGGCAATAAACACTGGCCTAACCAGTGATGCTCAAATCCTATGAATATTTAATAAGATCAGGCTCAAAACTTAGACGTACTGTGTTCATGTGGAGTCGCTTAACCTAATTCAACATCCCAAAGTGCCTCATGTTGAGGAACAAACTTTGATTCTGAGTCACACGAAACGATATTAACTCCGATGGCCAAAAGCTTGGTCAGAGAGATAGATTTGAAGTTGTCGCCTAATAAAGGTGGGAGAGGGAGAAGATGTTTGGAAGATGATATTCAGGTTTGAGGTCTTATTGGGAACTGAATGTATGACCAACAATGATGGAGCTCTGAAAATGTGAGATGCCTCAAGTGGCCTTGAATTGGATGAACACAGATACCTCGGAAGATTGTGGGACTGGATGGGCCAACAGAGATGGGAGTGCAGTGGAGGAATAAGGATAGGAGAATTTAATGAGTAACCTGAGATTAATGGTAAGAGTTTCTTTTTAACTGCTAACTAAGTCTGTCCTTTTAAACCACTATTTAAGTGCTTTGTGTGAGGCAATTGCCTGATTAAGAAAACAAATTCTGACTGTTCCTAAGCTCCTGGGAGCCATCAGAGAACAATTGCAATTGCTGGTAAATTATTGACTGCAAGCTTGTAAAATGACTGGATTTCATTTTCTCTTTAAAGATTGTGTTGCATTGCAATAAAGTAAGGAAAGTTGATGTTCAACAGTGAAATGAGTCAGTGGTGGGAGGGAGCGCCACAACGAGTGTGAGTTGAGGATCAGCAGAACATATGGGCAAAGCAACGGTTGTCACCCTCTACACCAAAGAATACAACATAAGAAGTTATAGAAGTGAATTCAAAGCACAAATTTATCTTACAGTTTATAATTAAAGAGGATTGGCTCCAGTCAAAGGGTGATACAAATTAAATATTCTCAGCTCAGATTTCCCGGAAAACAGAGACATTACAGGAGGAGGTAAAGCAGCAACAATGATTAAAAATCTAATTCTACAGTAATTGGAGGAGGTCCCAGTGAACTAACGAAAGTCCGGGGGTCCTAAGAAAGCAATTAGGGAAACAAAGAGGTGGTGGGTAGGATGAGGGAAATTCCCACAATAATCTGTAAAAATATTAAAGGGAAGAGGATAAGCAGGGAAAGAGTAGGGCCCATTAGGGAACAATTGGCAATCTCCGAACGGAATTGGAGGACATTAGCAGGGTGTTAAATGAATGCTTTATATTTGTCTTCACTTGGGAGAATTTGGGAAGAGGGGCTATGAGGTTCTTGAGCAGTTTGACCAAGGGAGTAAGGAGGTTTTGGCTGGTTTAGAAATGGACAGATCCTTAGGTCCAGATGGGTTGTATCCCAGATTGGGAGAAGAAAGAGGAAATTACAGGGGCTTAGACCCAAATCTTTAACTTCCCACTGGTTGCAGTGGAGATGCCAGAGGACTTGAGGACAGCTAATGTGGTTAACTCTTTACGAAGCATGATAAACCAAGGAACTACAGACCAATGAGGGTCTCATCAGTGATAAGGGAAACGGTCAGAGAAAATACTGAAGGAGACAATTAATCTGCACTTGGAGAGGTAAAGTTTCATTAGGACAGCCAGCAAGATTTTGTCATGAGGTCACCCCTTAAGAAAGTTGATTAAATTTTTCGAGGAAGTATCTAGGCGTGTAGATGAGGGGAGTGCAGGTGATGTAGTTTATATAGATTTTAGCAACATCCCAAGTGGGGGTTTGATAAAGAAGGTAAAAGCACATGAGATCTAGGGTAACTTTTAGCAAGTTGAATCCCTCTCTGGATAGTGATAGTAGACAGAGGATGATGATAGAAGATTGTTTATGAGATTGGAGGCCAGCATCCAATGATGTACCACATAGATCAGTGTTGGGCCCCGTACTGTTGATGAGGTATATATTGATATAGAAGAAAATGTGGAGGGATGGTAAATTTGCAGAAAGCTTGAAGATTTGCCAGGTGGTTGACAGCGAGGAGGAAGGTTTTAGGTTATAGGAGGATATCGATGGATTGGTCAGATGAGTGGCAGATGGAATTTAATCCTAATATGTGTGCATTTTGGAAAATATAACAAGACAAGTGAGTACTCAGTGAACGGCAGGACACTAGGAAACTCAGAGGACCAGAGGGATTTTATCCACAGATTCCATCTGCCACATTCTGCCCATGCAACTATTGACCATTTTGTGTCATTTAGAAATTTCCCAATCATACCTCCCACATTGAAGTCTACATCATAACTACAATTTCCACAAACAGCTGGAGTTTTGTGTATGGTTCTGGCCGCCACACTACAGGAGGTTGTAATTACTCCAGAGAGGGTATCGGGGAGAATTTCAAGGATGTTGTCTGTGAGGAAAGATATATTAGGGTTGTGTTCCTTAGAACAGAGGAGGCTGAGGGGGGATTGAATTGGGGTGAACAAAAAAACGAGGAGAGAGGTCAATTGCCAAATGCATTTCCTTCAGTGCTAAGTGTAAGGATTAGAGGGCACATGAGGAAAAAGATTCCACGTGGATGGTGATGGCATCTGACATTTGCTGCCCAGTTTGATGATTGAGACAGAAATTCTCAACTCATCTAAAAGGAACCTGGATCTGCACCCGAAACCCTGTAACCTGTAACAATATAGATCAAGAGCTGGTACATTGGATGGGAAGAGCTAGCTAGTTTTTTCAACTAGTGCAGACATGATGAGCCGAAAGACCAAGTTTTGTAACTTTCTAAGGTTCTGTGATGATACAAAATCATCCTTCAGTGTCATGAATCAGTAATCAATAACAAACATTACTTTCAGATGATACTTTCCAATATTTGTCTATCTAATTCTCCAGACAATACCAAGCCATCACTCCTAGGACGAGCTGTTGATTTTTCCATCTTCACTTCCTTGGCATGTATGAGCCCACAGATTTGAAATAACTGGGCCCCTTTTTGTTGCTCAATGATGTAAGCTGGGCACGTTGCAAAGATATTGCACATTTCAATGGTTTATATAAAGATATCCTACTGATTCAACCTTCACTATCTTTGCATTTGCTGCAGAGTAATTGACACGGTTTTGCTTTAATGGAGGTTTGATTTTTCTAGAACCATTGAATTACTGAGTTGTTACAGCGCCAAAGGAGGCAATTTGGTCCATCGTGTTCATTCTCGGAATGAGCAATTTGCTTTGAACCATTGTCCTGCTTTAACCATGTAAACCTGCAAGGTGTTCCTTTTCAAATAGCAGAGTTCTTAATGCTTCAATTGAATGTTCCTCCACTTTATTGTCAGACAGTGTATGCCAGACTCTTAACCACACAGTCTGTGATTGAGGTTTCTCTCTCTTAAACAACTCATTTTGCCAATGATTCAATTTGTGCCTTCTTGATCTTCTCCTGAGCTTCTCCCTACCTAACTTGTCCAAATACCTCATGGTGTTTATTTTGGTGTTTTTGGGTTCTGCGCTGATATAATCCTGTACAGTTCCACGTAATGTCTGAATTGGAAAGCAATACATTATTTGATCTGGCTCAGTGTTGTTGTTCATGACCATTGAATGGTGGATGAGAATAATGTGAGATACTCTAGGATAATGTGGGGCTCTTGTTCTAGATCGGTAATCCAACGACCATAACTATTAATCCAGCTAGATCAGGAAATCAAATTCCATCGCAAGTTTTCCAAAATGTAAATAATATTTTTAAAATCTGGTGGAGCGGGAGTGGGAGTTGAAACATTCAGTCACGGGGTGGTGGGATTATTTGGTGTGGGTGTCCCAGAGATGTTCTCTGAAATGATCCGCAAGTTGGCGTTCTGTCTCCCCAAAGTAGAGGAGACCACATCGGGTGCAACGGATACAGTAGATGACGTGTGTGAAATTACAGATAAATCTCTGTCAGATGTGGAAGGATCCTTTAGGGCTTTGGATGGAAGTGAGGAGGAGGTGTGGGTGTAGGTTTTGCATGTCTTTTGTCCAAGGCCCCAAAGGATCCTTCCACATCTGACAGGGGGTCTCCAATCTGACAGGGCTTGTTTGGGTTCATAATGGACTCTTAAAGTGGGTCGCAAGTGATGCTAGTGCATTCTGGGATAGTTGTTGAGTGAAGAGTAGTTCCAGGAATGAGGTGCGTTAAGTTGGGGCTTGCATTGTACAGAAAACTGAATTGTATGTGAGGGGCTAGTTAAGTAGCTGAGACAAATTTGATAAGATACAATGAAAGAATTCACTATATCGTGTGGCAGAAATTCCTCCAAAAACCTAAACACAACTTGAAGTTAGCCAAAAAAAAGGGGCAGATTCCAGCTACTCCCATTATCTCTTCATGCAATCCTTTCTTGTTACTAGAATCATAAAATCATACTGTTATTGGATAGATCTATTGACCCATCTGGCTGCACCCTCACAAACTACTCTCCATCTAGTCCCATTTTCCAGCTCTTGGCCCACAACCTTGAATATTACGATATTACAAATGCGCATCCAAGTACTTGTTAAAGGTTGGGAGCTTTCCTGCCACAATTACCCTCCCAGGCAGTGCAATCCAGATCACCAACTCCCTCTGGGTGGAAAAACCTTTCCTTAAATACCTCCTGCCTTTCACGTTAAAATTACCCTCACCCTCTCATCACTGACCCTTCAATGAGGGGAACAACTGTTTCCTATCCACCAGTGCATGTCACTCATAATCTTATACACCTCTAAGTGTTCAAAGTTTGGGAGAAGATTTGTAGCTCGGGTGCTCGTTGTTGTGGTTCTGTTCGCCGAGCTGGGAGTTTTTGTTGCAAATGTTTCATCCCCTTTCTAGGTGACATCCTCAGTGCTTGGGAGCCTCCTGTGAAGTGCTTCTGTGCTGATTCCTCCGGCATTTATAGTGGTTTGAATCTGCCGCTTCCGGTTGTCAGTAGCTGTCCACTGCAGTGGCCGGTATATAGGGTCTAGGTCGATGTGTCTGTTGATAGAATTTGTGGATGAGTGCCATGCCTCTAGGAATTCCCTGGCTGTTCTCTGTTTGGCTTGCCCCAGGACATGCAGATTTAAATTGTAAGCATTAATTTCCTTCATTGGTTGAGGTTTTGAATGGAAGAGAAGGATGTAATGCTGGAATGATATAACACTTGCATTTACCACCCAATCTACCTGTCCTGTTACCCTCAGGACCTGTGGATATTCACCTACAGGTCTTTTACATCCTCAATACCTTCCCGTTTATTGTGTACTCTCTCGCTTGCTCTCCCCAAATGCATCACTTGACCCTTCTATGGATTCAATTCTATCTGCCACATTCTGTCCATGCAACCATTGACACCAGCTTGCAACTGACAGCCACGTGTTTGCCTACCACATTGAAGTCTAAATCATAATTACAATCTCCACAAAAAACAAAGAATCCAAACCTGAGCGCTGTGGGACACCATTGAAAACCTCTTTCCATTCCCACAAACAACAAAAGCCTTTGTTTTCCTGTCACTCAGCCAGTTGTGGATCTAACTTGCTGTATTCCTGTTTCCCATGGGACTTAACCCTTCTTAACAGTACGCTATTTGGGACTATGTCAAATCTCCTACCAAAATCCATACAGGCAACATCCACTCCATTATCTTCATCAATCTTTCTTGTTAGTTCCTCAAGAAATTCAACTAACTTAGTAAGACACAACTTGCCCCAACAAACCACGCAGACCAGCCCTGATAATTCTGTGCCTCCCTAAGTCACGTTAATCCTATCTTTTGATATGGATTCCAGTAATGTGACCACCACTGAAGTCAAATTGAGTGCCCTGTTATTATTTGGCCTTCCCCTTGTATGCTTTTTGAATAATAGTACAATGTTCACAGGCCTCCAATCATTCAATACATCACCTCTATCGAATGAGAATTGAAATATAGTCTTCAGAGCATTTGCTTTTTCCTCTCTGTCTTCCTTTAATACACAGCCTGGGATACAATTCATCCAGCTCCTTTATCCACTTTCAGGTCATTCTCTACTTATATTCTCATTATGCTGATGAGTGTGTATCTAATATTTCACATTACTCCTTTTTCTCCACAATATTTGAAACAACCCTCTCCTTTCTGATGATAGAGACAAAATGCTCATTTAGAGTCCTCCCACATCTTCTACATATCTGGAAAAGTTATATGTACATCTCTGATAGGCCCAACCCTTTCCTTAGTCATCCTCTTGTTATTAATATACTGATGAAGCAACTTTGGGTTTTCTTCATTTTTACTGCTACCACCTTCTCATATCATCGCTTTACTTTCCTGAGTTGCTTCTGCACTTCATATCTGTACCATCTATTCTTCTCCAAGCTTCCTAAGATGTCACATATTTTTGAGATTGTCATAAACTATATTTCTGTTTTATCTTACCCCAGGTACTTAAGAATACACAAGGACTCTGGATTTGGCAGCACCATCCATTTTTTTGTGAGGATATATTTGCGAGAAGGAGAAAGTGGTGCCGACCTTTATGTTCCCTGATTAAGTACCCTCCACATCACCACACCCACTCCGACAGTGGGCATTACATTCAGCTCTGCATGCAGTGGGGGCATCCAATATATTTTCTTTGTTGTCCTTGGGGAGGGGGGGGGAGGGAAGGTTGCGGGGGTGTAGTAAGATGTTGTGAAATTTGAAAGTGTTCAGAAAAGATTTACAAGGATGTTGCCAGGGTTGGAGGATTTGAGCTATAGGGAGAGGCTGAATAGGCTGGGGCTGTTTTCCCTGGAGCGTCAGAGGCTGAGCGGTGACCTTATAGAGGTGTATAAAATCATGATGGGCATGGACAGGATAAATAGACAAAGTCTTTTTCCTGGGGTGGGGAAGTCCAGAACTGGGGGGCATAGGTTTAGGGTGAGAGGGGAAAGATATAAATGGGACATAAGGGGCAACTTATCATACAGAGGGTGGTGCATGTATGGAATGAGCTGCCAGAGGAAGTGGTGAAGGCTGATACAATTATAGCATGTGAAAGGCAACTGGATGGGTATATGAATAGGAAGAGTTTAGAGGGATATGGGCCAAATGCTCGCAAATGGGACTAGATTACTTTACCTGGTAGACATGGATGAGTTGGACCGAAGAGTCTGATTCCATGAAGTACACCTCTGTGACTCTATGAATCTAAGTGTTGATAATGAAAACCCAGTGTGAGTGTTCAGTCTCTATGGAATCTATCAACTTCCTCTGAAAGAACCAACAGCTTAATCATATTAAAACTGGAGGATACCAGGAACAACCATACGTTCATCTCTCTCACTCTCTTTGCTCTTGAATCTGTCAAATTGTACAATGACGAGAAGGACATGGTGACACTGTGATTATGTCAATGGTCTTGTAATCCAGAGGTCAGGGCTAATCCTCTGGGGATTTGTATATAAATCCCACTTTGGCAGCTGGTGGATTTTAATTTTGATTAATAACTCTGGAATTGAAAGCTAATTTTAGAAATAGTGACCATGAAACTAACATTGGTTGTTGTAAACATTGATGTTTGGTAGTTGAATGATTGTTGCAAAAATTTATTACATTTACTAATAACTTTGAGGGGAGGAGATCTGTCACCCTGAACCCTTGTTCTCCATCTGAATCTCGACTACAGCAATGGGGGGTTTGTACTGTCCTAGCCACTTAGGTCTTGAGAAAGAAATAATAACTGAAAGAAGTGTGGATGCTGTAAATCAGAACCAAAAACAGAAGTTGCTGGAAAAGCTCAGCAGATCTGGCAGCAGCTGTGGAAAGAAATCAAAGTTAATGTTTTGGGGTCAAAGCTGTTCTGAGGAAGGGGCACCAGATCTGAAATGTCAACTTTGATTTCTCTGCATAGATGCTGCCAGACCTGCTGAGCTTTTCCAGCAGTTTCTGTTTTTGTTTCTAGAGAAAGAAATGTTGACCTCACCCGTGGCATCCTAATGAAATAATAAAAAGGAAGAGCTATATTTTCAGTCACAGGCCTATGTATGAAGTTAGGTTGTGTTTTGTGACATGTCAATCATTCTAAACTAACTATTGTGGCTTTAGCATTGTTATATCTCCAGGTAGAGTTACCAAATGTACATTTGCTTAACCGGAAATCAGAAATGGTCTGCTACTTCCTCATCTGTCACTGAAAATCTCTTTGGACCTTCCTTTTGTCACTGTTAAAGTCTGCCGATTCAGTTTTATTTTCTTTTCAGGATGTGGGCATCGCTGGCTGAGCCAAGATTTACTGTCTAACCCTGGTTGTCCTTGATGAGGTGCTGGTTAGCTGTCTTCTTGAAGCACTGCAGTCCATTTGGTGGAGGTCGTCCCACAATGCTAATAGACAGCGAGGTTCAACTGCTGACTTCTCTGGGGGGGGGGGGGGGGGCAGATCCTGAACGAAGATCACAAAAACATGATTTGCATTATCCGAAACAGTGAAAGTTAAGGATTTGATGTTATTGAGATTTTTAAGGCTTTGAAAAGGATTGATAGAATCGGTATGTTTGTTTTTCATTGGCGTGGGTGTCTAAGGCAACAGGACATGACAAAATCAAAGCCAGATCATTCAGGAGGGAAAGCAGGAATCATTTCTTCAAACAAAATTTAGATTTCACAAACAACACTCAATGTTAGTTCATTTTTCATTTCTAGAGCAGGGATTGACAGATTTTTGCATCCATGAATATTAAAGACAATGGAATCATATGTGTGGATGGCATTAAGATACATAGCAGATGTGACTATAGGAACTAACTGGAGAAGCTGAATCACTCCTGATCTTATGTTTCTTCAAATTGGATGCTTATACTTTTGACTAATTTTCTGCTCTAGCTTTAGTTGTATTGAAGTGGTAACCACACCAGGCCTAAAATTCCACAAGCCACTTGCGCCAATTATTTTGTAACATTAAGCTGTGGCTGTACTAGAACTTACCTCAATCGATAAAGTCACTATAATGAAATGTCCATTGGTGATGTAACAGCATGAACACCGTGTAAACCCTCAGTGATGGAAGGTGTCATCAATTGTGTTCTCAGGTGGCTCTTAGAGTCACAGAGTCATAGTCATGGAGATGTACAGCTCGGAAACAGACCTCTCAGTCCAACTCATCCACACTGACCATAGAGTCATAGAATCATAGAGATGTACAGCATGGAAACAGACCTTTCAGTCCAACCCGTCCATGCCGACCAGATACCCCAATCCAATCTAGTCCCACCTGCCATCACCCAACTCATATTCCTCCAAACCCTTCCTAATCATATACCCATCCAAATGCCTCTTAAATGTTGCAATTGTACCAGCCTTCACCACATCCTCTGGCAGCTCATTCCATACACGTACTTACATCTGTGTGAAAAAGTTGCCCCTTAGGTCTCTTTTATATCTTTCCCCTCTCACCTTAAACCTATGCCCTCTAGTTCTGGACTTCCAACCCCAGGGAAGAGACTTTGCCTATTTACCCTATCCATGCCCTTCATAATTTTGTAAACCTCTATAAGGTCACCTCTCAGCATCTGATGCTGCAGGGAAAATAGCCCCAGCATGTTCAGCCTCTCCCTATAGCTCAAATCCTCCAACCCTGGCAACATCCTTGTAAATCTTTTCTGAACCCTTTCAAGTTTTCTTTCCATTAGGAAGGAGACCAGAATTGCACACAATATTCCAACAGTGGCCTAACCAATGTCCTGTACTGCCGCAACATGACCTCCCAACTCCTGTACACAATACTCTGACCAATAAAGGAAAGCATACCAAACGCCTTCTTCACTATCCTATCTACCCATGACTCCACTTTCAAGGAGCTATGAACCTGCACTCCAAGGTCTCTTTGTTCAGCAACACTCCCTAGGACCTTACCATTAAGTGTATAAGTCCTGCTAAGATTTGCTTTCCCAAAATGCAGCACCTCGCATTTATCTGAATTAAATTCCATCTGCCACTTCTCAGCCCATTGGCCCATCTGGTCAAGATCCTATTGTAATCTGAGGTAACCCTCTTTGCTGTCAATTACATGTCCAATTTTGGTGTCATCTGCAAACTTACTAACTGTATCTCTTATGCTCACATCCAAATCATTTATGTAAATGACAAAAAGTAGAGGACCCAGCACCGATCCTTGTGGCACTCCATTGGTCACAGGCCTCCAGTCTGAAAAACAACCCTCCACCACCACCCTCTGTCTTCTACCTTTGAGCCAGTTCTATCCAAATGCCTAGTTCTCCCTGTATTCCATGAGCTCTAACCTTGCTAATCAGTCTCCCATGGGGAACCTCATCGAACGCCTTACTGAAGTCTATATAGATCACATCTACTGCTTTGCCCTCATCAATCTTCTTTGTTACTTCCTCAAAGCACTCAATCAAGTTTGTGAGACATGATTTCCCGTGCACAAAGCCATGTTGACTATCCCTATCAGTCCTTGCCTTTCCAAATACATGTACATCCTGTCCCTCAGGATTCCCTCCAACATCTTGCCCACCACCAAGGTCAGACTCACTGGTCTATAGTTCCCTGGCTTGTCATGAAAATGTTGCCCCTTAGGTCCCTTTATATCTTTCCCCTCTCACTTGAACCTATGCATCTTAGTTTTGGGCATTCCCACCCCAGAGAAAAGACATTGCCTATTTAACCTATCCATGCCCCTCATGAATTTATAAACCTATATAAAGTTTATAAACCTTGGTCTCCAACGATCCAAGGAAAACAGCCCCAACCTGTTCAGCCTCTCCCTATAGCTCAAACCCTCCAACCCTGGTGATTTTCTTTTAAATCTTTTCTGAACTCTTTCAAGTTTCACAAGATTCTTCCGATAGGAGCGAGACCAGAATTGCACAAATACTCCAGAAGTGGCCGAACCAATGTCCTGTACAGCCACAACATGACCTCCCAACTCCTGTACTCGATACTCTGACCAATAAAGGAAAGCATATCAAGCACCTTCACTATCCTATCTACCTGCAACTCTACTTTCATGGAACTATAAACCTGGTCTTTGTGTTCAGCAGCATTCCCCAGGACTTTACCATTAAAGCGTATAAGGAGGAGAAAGTGAGGACTGAAGATGCTGGAGGTCAGAGTCGGGAGTGTGGTGCTGGAAAAGCACAGCAGGTCAGGCAGCATTTGAGGAGCAGGAGCATCGATTTTTCCTGATGGGGATTCCTGATGAAGGGCTATGCCCGAAACATCAATTCTCCTGGTCCTCAGATGCTGCCTGAGTGGCTGTGCTTTTCCAGTAACACACTCTCAACCTTAAAGTCCTCCCTGATCTGCCTTTCCAAAATGCAGCACCTCACATTTATCGAAATTAAACTGCAACCGCCATTCCTCAGCCTATTGGCCCATCTGGTCAAGAGCCCACTGTACTCTGAGGTCACCTTCTTTGCTGTCTACTACACATCTAATTTTAGAGTCATCTGCAAACTTACTAAGTATACCCCCTCTGTTCACACCCAAATCATTTATATAGATGACAAAAAGCAGCATTGATCCTTGTGGCACATCGCATAGAAACAGGATTTTTTGGTCCAACCAGTCCACACTGATCATAATCCCAAGCTAAACTAATCTCTGTACTTGGTCCTAATCCCTCCAGACATTTTTTCTTCATGTCTTTATTCAAATGCCTTTTAAGTGTAACTGTACCCGCATCCACCACTTCCTCTGGAAGTTAATTTCATACACAAACAATTCTCGATGTGAAGAGGTTGCCCCTCATGTCTTTTTTAAAATCTTTCACCTCTCATCTTGAAAATATGCCCCCCTAACATTAAAATCCCCTACCATAGGTAAAAGACACGCACCCTTCATGTTATTTATATCCCTCAATATTTTAATATAGCTGTATAAGGTCACCCCTCAATCTCCTACTCTCCAGTGAAAAAAGTCCCAGCCTATCCAGCCTCTCTCTATAACTCATACCCTCCATTCCCAGCAACATCCTGGTAAGTCTTTCCTGAATCCGCTCTTGCTTAATAATATCCGTCCTATAACAGAGTGACCAGAACTGGACACAGTACTCCAGATGAGGCCTCACCAACATCCTATACAACCTCAGCATAACTTCCTGTTTACAAATCATTTACTCGCCAATATTTTGGGTTCCAGCTATATTCAGCTCCAGAATAGATGACAGCTTTAAAACATCGACAAACGAGATAAATTTTAGAGGTGTGGTTACCTTTCAAGGCACCAATTGACAGAAAGTGGCATCAATTAATTACTCCAATGTTGATGTTAATCAAGTGGTAACCAATCCATTGGTTGGAATCATACCTTCTTAACCCACAAAGGCAAACACTCTCCAATGCTCCTCTCTCTCCTATCCCTGAACTCATGTCTCTGTTTTCTTCCTATCTTCCCCTCATACCTCCTCCTGAGGACAACTTGTCCATGAGTGCTGTCTACTCCTTTGACCTTATTCATACCTAACTGTTCACCAGCCAGCCTTTCTTCCTGGCTGTGGTGCCTGACATTGCACAGTGTGAAAAAGAAAGCATTCATGGATTGAACTGAGAGTCAAGTGTTGAATTAGTCAGACTGTCACTGAAGAGGGCAAGCTGTATCCTAATTCCCTTACACAAGTTTAGACTGTATGAAACATAATGCACAGCTATATCACAAAACGAAGGTATGGTAATCACACATTGAAGGACTGATGACTGGTGAAAATAAAGCTATCAGACTGAAACAAACATTTCAGAACTGACCGCTGACCATTCAGCATAACTGAGTAACCTGACTACCCTAATGGGTAGTTTTGATTTTAATTCCTGTGTGCAACTGGGAGAGATAGAGAAAGAGAAAGAGAGAGAGAAGGGGAGATATTTCTCATATGACTGTAATTCAGAGAAAAGATTTGGATTGAAGATGGGAAATGAAGTAGGTTGGAAGTTTCCCTAGCTTTTTCTGAATGCCTCTATACCTCTGGCCAAAGCCAGAAAACTCAATAACTTGCCATATTTTCAAATAGAAATCATGTTAACCCATCGTTTTTTGCCACCCTGGTATGTTTTTCATACCCCCATTATTTGGATGTTGTTCCACTCATTTTCATGGTCACCATTCGAAGGGAAGAGGGCTTTTGTATGAGTATTGCACATTAGCAAAACAGCCCTGATAAACTGTTAACAAAATCGTGAATGTTAGCAATACGAAATAGCCCACAGAATGAAGCAGAGACTCATTAACTGAGCCACATAAAAAAGCACAAGATCGACGACTCAGCAGAAGTCTGGAATGCTAAGACAAAGATGGAGCTGTGTGAGCTCCCATGGTGAACATAATTTCCAACAGCTTGTTTCTGATCTCTTAAAAGAACCTGAATCCCATTAACTGTCACCCAGCTTCCTGGCATGACTCCTGTATCCAAAGGAACAAGAGGAAAAACAGGGAAGATGAGATCTGGCAGTAAGTAAAGGTGAGCTAGAGTCTCAAACATGCAGCCCACAGGGTGTCAACTAAATTCTCTACCTCAGCACCAATTTCCATCATCACCACCCTCCTAATCCTAACCCAATAGCCAATAGTGATCGGCCAATATCTGTTGGACAGAAAGGTCCTGTTGGGAGCAGAGAATGTGTGAATGGGAGTGCACTGAATAAAAGGGAAGGCGATAAAGCAGGAAAGATTAAACTATAAAAGTGGATAATAGAGCAAGGAAATTGTGCGTGGTATTTGCGACATGTAATGATTAAAAAAAATGGCTTGGAGAATCTGGAAAATGGAAAACAGGTATCATTCGAAAGACTGGGATGAGTGGTTATAATCTGATGTTGGTAAAAACAATGACTGCAGATGCTGGAAACCAGATTCTGGATCAGTGGTGCTGGAAGAGCACAGCAGTTCAGGCAGCATCCAAAGTGCAGTGAAATCAACGTTTCGGGCAAAAGCCCTTCATCAGGAATAAAGGCAGTGAGCCTGAAGCGTGGAGAAATAAGCTAGAGGAATCTGATGTTACTGAGCTTTCTTCCATTTTTTTTCATGGAGTGTGGGCATCACTCGCTGGCCCAGCATTTATTGCTCATCCCTAATTCCCCTAGAAATGAGTGACTTGCTAGGCCCTTTCAGAGGGTAGTTGAAAGTCAACTACACTTCTGTGGGTCTGGATTCATGTGTAGGCCAGACCAGGTTAAAAATGGTGGAGTTTCCTTCCCTCGAGCACCAGATGTGTTCTTATAAAAATTGATAACAATTCCATGGCACTGTTCCTGGAACGACCTTTATCTTTCAGATTTATTTAAATACCACCCAGCTGCCACTTCAGGATTTGAAGCTGAGGATTTTGCTTGATAATAAGTGGATGCTGGAGATTGGAAATATAAACAGAGTTGAAAGAACTCAACATGTTGGGACAGTATCTGTGGAGAGAGAGAAACAGAGTTAACATATTCAGTCTGATATAACTCTTCTTTGAAGTTACTACTAGTGTGATGTTATTACTATACTACCACCTCCCGAGAAAGCTGTGAGGTGTCTCATTTAAAGACAGGATGCAATTGAGCTTCATCAGAAGGAAGACCACTGGTGACATCAATGAGCAGCTCCTGTTGTGTTGGGATTCCCTCCCAAGCTTTCATTGATGAATTGAGGAAATGATACTGAAGTATGTTTCCCAACTTCAGCATCAAGAGACCGATATATTTTAGGAATTGCAGTGCATATGAAGGCGAAAGCAGACAGCAAATAAGTGAAAGTTTTACTGGTCTCTGATAAACAGCATTTCACAAGTGTCTGCGATACATCACAGAGATACCGAGTGTCTTACTCATGGAGTGGCTGTGTACATTGTTACCTCCACTACTGTGATAGCAATGACTGGCACTTTAAAACAACACTGGCTCATATTTAACAGCTTCATATTTCAAACTCGAGAAGAAAGTTTTAATGAATCACTCTGTTTATGATTCAGGTCAGTCCTTCTCACTGTGACTGAAAAATAGGAACTAGTTCTTGATTATATTTGTCTACCGAACAGGGAAGGCTCCGAAATACGATGGGCCGAGGAGTGACAGATGGAGTTAAAATAACTGTGAGGTGTTGCATTTTGGAAAGGCAAATCAGGGCAGGATTTATACACTTAATGGTAAGGTCCTGGGGAGTGTTGCTGAGCAAAGAGACCTTGGAGTGCACGTTCATAGTTCTTTGAAAGTGGAGTTGCAGGTCAACAAGGTGGTAAAGAAGGTATTTGATACTCTTGCCTTTTTCGGTCAGTCTATTGAACATAGGAATCGGGATCTCTGGATCAATGGTGCTGGAAGAGCACAGCAGTTCAGGCAGTGCTCTTCCAGCACCACTGATCCAGAATCTGGTTTCCAGCATCTGCAGTCATTGTTTTTACCTCATAGGAATTGGGAAATCATGTTACAGCTACACAAGACATTGTTTAGCCACTTTTGGATGACTGCATTCAACTTTGCTCTCCCTGCCATACGAAAGATGTTGTTAAACTTGAAAGGGTTCAGTAAAGATTGACAATGATGTTGCCAGGATTGAGCTATAAGGAGAGGCTGAATAGGCTGGGGCTATTTTCCTGGAGCATTGGGGGCTGAGGGTTATCGAGGTTTATAAAATCATGAGGGGCATGGCTAGGATGAATAGCCGAGGTCTTTTTCCCAGAGTAGGGGAGTCTAAAACCAGAGGATGTATGACTAAGGTGAGAGGGGAAAGACATAAAAGGGACCTAAGGGGCAATCTTTTCAAGCAGACAGTGGTGCGTGTATGGAATGAGCTGCCAGAGGAAGTGGTGGGGGCTGGTACAGTTACATTTGAAAGGCATCTGGGTGAATACGTTAGATTTAGAGGGATACAGGCCAAACACTGGCAAATGGGACTAGGTTAATTTAGGATTTCAGGTTGAGTTGAACTGAAGGGTATGTTTCCATGCTGTGCATCTCTATACCTCTATAAATGGCTAGATCCACTGGCCCAACCTTAGGTAATCAGTCTTCTCCTGAACTCAAGCGACTTTTTGTCCATTCCTCAACTGAGCTTTATTGAAATGTATCAGTGGGCCATCGCTGAACCAATCTCAATTTAGGGGCTGCTTTGTGACCACTTTGAATTCATTGTCTGTAATGAAGACAGAAGAGATCTTCATTGCAATAAACTGGATTGGATTTGATTGCAGGTTCAGAGGTGTCAGCCCAGACTCCAATTCACTATGTATCTCATCCTCAAATAAGTGGATTCTTTTTGGTGTGACAGTGGGAGGTCTCCAAATCTGCCTTAGATTTTCTTGTCATCTATTGCATCCCACAAAAAAATTTGCAGCAATTGGCAGTTAGAATCCTTCTAATGCATTCCACAACTCAGTGATTAATGTAATTGCTACTTTAGCCAACGCATGGTTTTCATTCCATCTGGGTCTGATTGAATTGTACAAGGAGGTACAATAATTGCTTGAAACATTGCATTGCTTCCAGTGGGAACATCCCAGAATTTGCAGGAATGTTGAGAACAAAGCCCATCCATGTCCTTAATGAATTCAGTCACTCAAACATTCAATTCACTTCTGCCCAAATGCCGCAGTGGAATTGAGAAGATTCAGCACTACTGAGTGCTAAATTATCAATAAATGGGCATTGTTTTCCCCCATCAATCGTGTTTCCTGGGAGTTCAGCTCCACAGGTATCAGCTATCCTCAAGTCCAGTGTTTTCTCTAAATTCTGTTTGCTCAGAGCCACCAACTTGATGTTCCACATGTCCCATTGAAGATTGATGTCCAGAACAGTCCCTTAAAGGGACCACTGCCTTGGTGCAGCCTATTCTGCCACTCACTGCACACCTGTATACCCACTCACTGCTAGAGGAACATTGCCCAGTGCTCCAATCAGGTGTGAATTGAGATGTTGGATGGGTAATATTTCAAGCGTGTGTTGCCTTATGCATCAACCACCAATTTAGGGACATACAGATGGTCTTCCACGTTTTCCAATACACCTAGCAGGCGGGTAATGTCCCTTTCCAAAGGCATAAACTTAAAAGGGCACCCAACCACCCCGTGGCTCAACACTTCAACTCCCCCTCCCACTCCACCAAGGACATGCAGGTCCTTGGACTCCTCCACCGCCAGACCATAACAACACGACGGTTGGAGGAAGAGCGCCTCATCTTTCGCCTAGGAACCCTCCAACCACAAGGGATGAACTCAGATTTCTCCAGTTTCCTCATTTCCCCTCCCTCCACCTTGTCTCAGTCAAATCCCTCGAACACAGCACCACCTTCCTAACCTGCAATCTTCTTCCTGACCTCTCCGCCCCCACCCCACTCCGGCATATCACCCTCACCTTGACCTCCTTCCACCTATCACATCTCCATCGTCCCTTCCCCAAGTCCCTCCACCCTACCTTTTATCTCAGCCTGCTGGACACACTTTCCTCATTCCTGAAGAAGGGCTTATGCCCGAAACATCGAATCTCCTGTTCCTTGGATGCTGCCTGACCTGCTGCGCTTTTCCAGGAACACATTTTCAGCTTAGTTCTAACATAGGCAGCCTGAATGAAATTAGCCAATGCAGCACAGGTAATGGAGAATACTCAAGCTTTGCTTCAGTACAGTATTGCCCAACAGTAATTACGGATTAGCCACAGATATAGTTGCACCAACACATCCTTAGCCTTCTGCACTGTGCTTAGAAAATACCTTCCTCACAAACAGGTAAATGTACTTAACATGCGTGTAACTTATTTCCCAAGCAACTGTGTTCAGTTGGCAATCAAGAAAGGAAAAAGTGAGGACTGCAGATGCTGGAGATCAGAGGGGAAAATGTGTTGCTGGAAAAGCGCAGCAGGTCAGGCAGCATCCAAGGAGCAGGAGATTCGACGTTTCGGGCATAAGCCCTTCTTCAGGAATGAGGAAAGTGTGTCCAGCAGGCTAAGATAAAAGGTAGGGAGGAGGGACTTGGGGGAGAGGTGTTGGAAATGCTATAAATGGAAGGAGGTGAGGGTGATAGGCCAGAGTGGGGTGGGGCGGAGAGGTCAGGAAGAAGATTGCAGGTTAGGAAGGTGGTGCTGAGTTCGAGAGATTTGACTGAGACAAGGTGGGGGGAGGGTAAATGAGAAAACTGGAGAAATCTGAGTTCATCTCTTGTGGTTGGAGGGTTCCCAGGCGGAAGATGAGGTGCTCTTCCTCCAACTGTCGTGTTGTTATGGTCTGGCGATGGAGGAGTGCAAGGACCTGCATGTCCTTGGTGGAGTGGGAGGGAGAGTTGAAGTGTTGAGCCACTGAGCGGTTGGGTTGGTTGGTCCGGGTGTCCCAGAGGTGTTCTCTGAAACGTTCTGCAAGTAGGCGGCCTGTCTCCCCAATATAGAGGAGACCACATCGGGTGCAGCGGATGCAATAGATGATGTGTGTGGAGGTGCAGGTGAATTTGTGGCGGATATGGAAGGATCCCTTGGGGCCTTGGAGAGAAGTAAGGGAGGAGGTGTGGGCGCAAGTTTTGCATTTCTTGTGGTTGCAGGGGAAGGTGCTGGGAGTGGAGGTTGGGTTGGTGGGGGGTGTGGACCTGACGAGGGAGTCATGAAGGGAGTGGTTTTTTCGGAACGCTGATAGGGGAGGGGAGGGAAATATATCCCTGGTGGTGGGGTCCGTTTGGAGGTGGCGGAAATAACGGCGGATGATACGCTGCATATGGAAGTTGGTGGGGTGGTAGGTGAGAACCAGTGGGGTTCCGTCCTGGTGGCAGTTGGAGGGGCGGGGCTCAAGGGCGGAGGAGCGGGAAGTGGAGGCGATGTGGTGGAGGGCATCGTCGATCACGTCTGGGGGGAAATTGCCTTCAACCGCCACCAATCACCAGGCAGTGCTCTGTTCAAAACAGAGAAAAATATAAACAGCTGGAAAAACACAGCAGGTCTGGCAGCACCTATAGAGAGAAAAACAGATTTAACATTCTGAGTTCAGTGACCCATCATCGGAACTGAAACTGGTTGGGATTAGGTGTTACTTATCCTGCTAATAGGGCGGAAGAGATGGGGGTGTTTTACAGTGAATAGAGTACATGAAGATGTTGTCCAGAGAGAGAGAGAGAGAGAGAGAGGGGGAGGAAGAAAGGGATAGGCAAATAAAGGGAATGCTGATGATAAGCTGAGAGAAAGATAAATGCTAGTTAGGTTGCTAAAGAGAAATGTAAATGGTAGAAAATGGGTTGGCTGTACTGGGAGCAACCCTCACAAACCAGTAGCTAGGGGTGTAGGGGAGAGTAACGTGTTAAATTCAATATTGAGTCCTGTCAGCTGTAAGGTACCTAGGCGATAAAGTAGGTAATGTTCCTTCAACTTGCATTGAGCCTCGCTGGAGCAGGCCTGAGACGGAGATGTTGGCTTGGCAACATGATGGTGTGTTGGCAACTGGAAGTTCAGGGTCAATTTTATGGACAGAATATTGGTGCTCTGTGAAGTGGGCATCCAGTCTGCGTTTCATCTCCCTATGTACAGGAGACTACATTGTGAGCAGCGAGTGCAATGGACAAGATTGAGTGAAATGCAGGTAAATCCCTGCTTCACTTGGAAGGTGTGTCTGGGGCCTCGGAAAGTAAGGAGGGTGGAAGTTAATGGGCAGGTATTCCACTTTCTGCTGTTGCATGGCAAGGTGCCATGGGGATGTGGGGGTGTGTTAGCAGTGGAGGAAAAATGGCCCAAGGTGTCCCAGAGGGAACGGTCCCCGACAAGGGAGAGGAGGGGAATATGTGTCTCATGGTGGCATCCAGATGAAGGTGGTGGAAATGGCTGTTTATCATCCTTTGGATATGGAGGCTGGTGGGGTGGAAAGTGAGGTCCAGGAGGGTCATGTCACTATTGTGGGAGGGAAGGGAAGAGCTGAGAGCAGATGTGTGAGAAAATAACCAGTAAAACATAGAAAATAGGAGCAGGAGTAGGTCATTTGGCCCTTCAAACCTGCTGTGCCATTCATTATAATCATGGCTGATCTTCCTACTCAGCACCCTGTTCCCACTCTTCCCCTTTAGCTCTAAGAACTACATCTAACTCCTTCTTGAAGACATTACATGCTTTTTCCTCAAATGCTTTCTATGGCAGAGAATTTCACAGACTCACTACTCTTTGGGTGAAGAGTTTTCTCCTAATTCCAGGCCTAAATGGCCTACACCATATCCTTGGAGTATGACCCCCTGGTTCTAGACTCGCTGGTCATCGGGAGCATCCTTCCTGTGTTTATCCGCTCTACTCCTGTTAGAACTTCCTAAGTAACAAGTGATTGTGGCTATTTGGTTTAAGGTGGGAAGGTTTGACACTAACTTCCCTCACTCTCTACAAACTGAAGTCACTCATTCTTGATAATACTTTAGCGAATCTACAATTAGCTAATCTCCCAGGCACCCTCTCCAAGGCCATCATCTCTTTCCTCAAGTCTGGTCTCCTGAGTATTATGGCCCATAGCCCTGTAAGTGGGGGCATTTTGATTTTTTTTGTGTCTGTCCTAGCAGCGCCTTTTATAAGTTTGAAGACCGGCTCACCCACCCCAGCTGTCTTTTCTTGAGTAAAGACCCCCAAACTGCTCAATATTTCTTGACAGATTATTAAAATCAATAGAATTGGCAGCACATTCCATAATCCCCCAAAACAAGCCCCCACCCCAGGATTGACTCAGGTGGAGCCCAGGAATGTCCTGAATCCATCACAATGTATCACCTTCAATACGATCCAACTCCTAGCTCCTCCACATTGTATCTGTGAATTGGCCCCTTCGATGCCTTGTTGAGATTTCACTATCTGGTCATCCACAAATTTTCAATGGAGATGGTGACATAATGGTTAATATCAGTAGTAATCCAAAGGCCCAGACTAATGCTTTAGGCTCATGGGATCATATGAGGAAAGGCTGAGGCACTTGTGGCTGTTTTCATTGGAGAAAAGAAGGTTTAGGGGTGACTTGATAGAGGTGTACAAGATGATTAGGGGTTTAGATAGGGCTGACCATGAGAACCATTTTCCACGTATAGAGTCAGCTATTACGAGGGGGCATAGCTTTAAATTAAGGGGTGGTAGGTATAGGACAGATGTTAGGGGTAGATTCTTTACTCAGTGAGTCGTGAGTTCATGGAATGCCCTGTCAGTAACAGTGGGAGACTCTCCCTCTTTATGGGCATTTAAACGGGCATTGGATAGGCATATGGAGGATAGTGGGCTAGTGTAGGTTAGGTGGGCTTGGATCAGTGCAACATCGAGGGCCAAAGGGCCTGTACTGCGCTGTACTTTTCTATGTTTTATGTTCTATGTCCTACTGTGGTAACTGGTGGATTTTAAAAATTCAAATAATAAACTTGTAATATAAAGCCAATCTCAGTAATGGTAACCCTGACAATCATTGTCATGTTTAAAATCCCATGAGTCACTCAAACCGAAACATTAACTCTGATTTCTCTCCACAGATGCTGCCAGACCTGCTGAGCTTTTCCAGCAATTTCTGTTTTCGTTTCTGATTTACAGCATCCACAGTTCTTTCAATTTTTACTTATTTTGATTTTATCTGTCTTCAAAGCCAAGCTTTCCGTTGAGCTTTGTAGTAGTTGCAAACAGAGATATTGTCAGGTCTAATGTAACAGCTGAGATCTAACCATAGGTATGTAAAGGTTTAGTGTCACATCCATATAATATATATGCAGTCTGTGGAACAACATAGCCAATTAGATAGAGAATATTGACCGTTTGAATATCTCCTCATGCTGAATCTGTCAGGGAAGGACCGTACCAAGCATACAAGGGGATCAAAAATGATAATGAGGTCAAATTTACTACGACGCACTCCAAGTTGTTTTGCCTGTGTTTCTTGGGAGGTCTGTACCCATTTTTCTAACCTACACTCGTGGTTTTTTTTTATATTATTGTTTGCATCATCTGACAAAGAATTCATTTAAACGTTTTCCACATACACACACTCAGTCCTGACATAATGCATTGATGTAATGCTTAAATCCATAAAACCACGGGGGGAAATGTTTCAAACCGAGGTATGTTCATAGTTTTTTCTGCACTTTTGTCAAGGAAAGATGCAGGTCAGAGGATGCTATTTCCAACACTTCGGATACAGATCTATGGACTACTGCTGGTCCTTCACATTATGAAACTTAGGGGATTTGGTGAACACAGGAGATTACATCGTTTAAATGTTGATCTCTTTATAAAACTAAGAGAATATTTGCATTAGCACAATTTTAAGCTTCACTTATAATTTCTTTAAATTGTTAATCAATAGTAAACAAGGTGCCTGTCAGTTGAGTAGTTAATTAGACGACTGGTTACAGTGAGTGATTACTGTCAATAGAGACTGACTCATGTCTTTGGAATTTTTCCTGGTATGAAGACTGGAGGCTTTGCTGGTGCAAACAGTAAAAGGTCTAGTTCTACTGAGCGCTGCTTCTACAGATTATTGTTATTATTATTATTATTATTATTATTATTATTATACTCATAGGAAATGAGTGAAGAGGTGCTGTCTTGATTTTTTTCTTAAAAGCAGTGATCTGAAAAATGGAACAGGAGTCAGTAAGACTTGATTACTGAAGTTTAAAAATGTTAATTAAAATTGTTTAAATAAGGTGCTGACTGATTTCTTAAAGACAGAACTGAGATTTGTTTTAAGGTCATGGCATCTAAGTTCAATAATTTTTAATTTCCTATTTATTAAGAATCAATCTAATTCAATGTGAACATTAGTCAAAGAAAGCCTACAGTGTGGAAACAGGCTATTCCATGCATTGAGTCCACACAGACCCTCCAAATAGCATCCCTCACAGACACCCCCCCACCTATCATTTTCATGGCTAACCCACTTGTCCTGTACAGTCCTGAACACTATGGGCAATTTAGCATGGCCTGTCATCTAACCTGCACATCTTTGGACTCTAGGAGGAGACCAGAGCACCCGGAGGGGACCCACACAAGAGAAGAGGTGAGCGTATGGACACCACACAGGCAGTCACCCGAGGCTGGAATTGAACCCAGGTCCCTAACACTATGAGACAGCAGTGCTAATCAATGATCCACTGTGCCACCCCATTATCAATGACCCAACCTCTACTGCATTCTGGGAAAGACAAATCCATACACTAACAAGCCTCTGAGAGAGAAAACAAATTGTCTTCAGCTCTACCTTGAAAGGGAAAACTTTTATTCTAGTCATTCTTTCTCATGAGGGGAAACATCCATCTGGCATCCACCTTGTCAACTCTCATTGAAGCTCGTATGTTTGAGTAAGATCGCCTCTCAGTGTCCTAATCTTAAATAGTTATAAGCCCAGCCTCTCCAACCTTCTCATGAGACAACTCCTTCATCCCACAAATCGGTTGAGCAAACCTATTCTGAACTGCTTCTAATACAATTTTAGATATTCTCTAAGCAGTCTGTACAGAGATGTTATCAGACACCTCTGCAGTGAGTGAGATATGAACCTCTTGGCTCAGAGATAGGGACATTAATCATAGGAAGGATAGATAAGGCCAGGTGAATGATCACAGTAAGGTTGGTGGTCTGACGTATTCATTTTGATTCAAGGGTGTAACAGGTGAAGAAGAAAGTGCGGACTACAGATGCTGCAGATCAGAGTTGAAAAGTGTGGTGCTGGAAAAGCACAGCAGGTCAGGCAGGCATCCGAGGAGCAGGAGAGTCAATGTTTTGGGCATAAGCCCTTCATCAAGAATGTGGGCAGTGGGAAAGGGGGCTGAGAGATAAATAGGAGTGTGGGAATGAGGCTGGGGGGAAAGGTAGCTGGGAAGGCAATAGGTAGATGGAGGTGGGGGGTGATGGTGATAGGTCGCAGGGGAGAGTAGAGCAGATAGGTGGCAAGGAAGATGGACAGGTCAGACAATTCAAGAGGGTGGGACCAAGTTGGAGGGTTGGATCTGGAATGAGGTGGGGGAGGGGAGATGAGGAAACTGGTGGAATTGACGTTGATGTGTGTGGTTGGAAGATGGAAAGTCTTCAAGACGGAAGATGAGGCGTTCTTCCTCCAGGCATCGGGTGGCTTGGATTTGGTGGTGGAGGAAGCCCAGGACTTGCATGTCCTTGGCAGAGTGGGAGGGGGAGTTGACGTGGTCGGCCACAGGACGGTGGTGTTGGTTGCATGTGTCACAGAGATGTTTCACAAGTTGGCATCCTCATTTCCCAATGTAGAGGAGAACACATCGAGTACAATGGAAACAGTAGATGAGGTGGGTGGATGTGAAGGAAAATCTCTGGCAGATGTGGAAGGATCCTTTAGGATCTTGAATGGAGGTGAGGGGGGAGGTATGGGCACAGGTTTTAACCTTGTGCAGTGGCAAGAGAAGGTGCCGGTGTGGAGAGTCGGTTGGTGGGGAGTATGGACCTAACAAGGGAGTTTCAGAGGGATTGGTCTCTGCAGATGCTAGTAGGGATGGGGCGGGGCAGAATATCTCTGGTGGTAAGGTCTGTCTGTAGGTGGCGGAAATGGCAGAGGATAATGCATTGTATCCAGAGATTGGGGGGTGGAAGATGAAATCCAGGTGGATTCTATCCCTGTTGCAGTTGGAGGTGTGGTGTTCAAGGGCATGGGTGCGGGAAGTGGAAAAGATGAGCTGGAGGTCATTGTTGACCACGTGGGAGGGGGAATTGCAATCCTTGAAATAGGAGGCCTTCTGGGTTGTCCTGGAGTGGAATTGGTCCTCCTAGGAACAGATGCAGTGGAGATGAGGACTTGGGAGTAAGGGATAGCATTTTATAGCGTGTGAGAGGAGGTGTAGTTCAGATAACAGTGGCAGTCAGTGGGTTTGTAGTTGATGTCTGTGTTGAGTTGGTCACCGGGTATGGAGATGGAGAGGTGCAGGAAGGTCAGGAAGATGTCTGAGATGGCCCAGGTGAACTTGAGGTCGGATGGAAGGTGTTGGTGAAGTTGATGAAGTGTTCAACCTCCTCGCAGGAGCATGAGGTGGCGCCGATACAGTCATCAATGTAGCGGAGGAAAAGGCGGGGAATGGTGCCGGTGTAACTGCGGAAGATGGACTGTTCCACGTTGCCAACGAAAAAGCAGGCAGAGCTGAGGCCTGTATGGGTGCCCATGGCTACCCCTTTGGTCTGAAGGAAGTGGGAGGATTCGAAGGAGAAGCTTGGAGTCTGGATCAGTACGTTGAACTATGACATTGTAGCCATTAGAGAAACTTGGTTGAGAGAAGGGCGGGAATGACAACATGATGTTTCACAGTTTAGATGTTTCAGGCGAGATAGAGAGGATGTAAAAGGGGTGGAGAAACTGCATTACAGATTAAGGAGATTGTCACAAGAACACTAGGAGAGGGAATTTAGGGGTAAGAAAGGTACATTCACTAGGATGGCGTTATACTATAGCCCTCCTGATATTCAGTAGTAGTTAGGTGAACAGGTATATAAGCAGCTCTTGGAAATTAGTAAATATATTGGGTGAATTCCCCAATATTGAATGGGAGTCACTTAGAGCCAGGGGCTTGGATGGGGCAGAATTTGTTAGGTGCATCCAGGAGGGTTGTTTTGAAACAGTATGTAGATTGTCCAACTGGGAAAGGGCTGTACCAGACCTGTATTCTGGAATTAGTAACCAATCTGATGGTATGTCAATCGGGGTGTGTGGAACCTCTCCGTGGCCACATAGTTCAGAGGGAACGTTGATCCAAGGAAGGGGGACTTAGGTACAAAGTGAGGTTAGAGAAGGTGGGACTATCCTCCATGTTGCAATTCTCAGACGAGTTGACCAAGGTGTACAAAACTACGGCAGGTTTAGATCAGGCAGGCAAAGAAATGATGTTCTCCTTAGCTGACTAGATTAGATTAGATTACATAGATTAGATTAGATTAGATTACTTACAGTGTGGAAACAGGCCCTTCGGCCTAACAAGTCCACACCAACCCACCGAAGCGCAACCCACCCAGACCTATTCCCTTACATTTACCCCTTCACCTAACACTCCGGGCAATTTAGTATGGCCAACTCACCTCACCTGCACATTTTCTAGCATTGCAAGGACGAGAGAGAGAGAGATAGGTTTTCAGTGTTGGGAAAGATACACAGGAAGGATTTATGGTAGGCCTTTTTTTCCATGACCTGGAACTCACTGCCAATGAAAGTGGTGGAAGTGGAGATGCTCCATGATTCAAAGGGAAATTTGATGGGCACACGAGAGATATAAAATGCCAGGACATTGGAGATTGAATATGAGACTGGGTTCGACTGGATTGCCTTACAGAACCTGATGGGCTGAATGGACTCTTTCTGAGCTATAAGGACTCCATGATTATCCGGCTCTGTATTTCACATATTTGATTATAATTTGAGATTGTGGTTTGGCTGAAAACATTTGTTTCAGTCAGAATCTGCACTCATTGGACTTACCGACTCTGAAAACGTTGAGCTTATTTCAATTCAATTTTCTTTTCTGCCAAATTATCTTGACGGTGCCGTCTCACGATAAAGTTTGTTTCTGTCAGATACCTCGCTTGGATTATTTAAGAGTTGAGTGTGCACTGACTCATTGAAAAGGACGAATCTCCTTTAGAGAGACTTGCAGGGTCAGCTGCAGCTGTCACTAGGACCCCAGGGCAGACTGTATGATGCCTGAGGATAGACCATCTCACAGACTGCTCCAAAAACATCTGCGTTCAATGAAACAGACAATCTCTGACTCAAATGTCTCATAGCTGAGCCCAGCTGAAACTCACAACCGTCGAAAGGTGCTGCTGAAAGATTGGATGCCTGATCAAAGTGCTAGAAACACTCCTTTCAATGGCCTTTCTTCACCCCACCCTGGGAAAGCGATCGCAAAACGCTTCTGACACATTCCTGTTTCACTCTGGGTGCGATTTAAATTGCCTCCAGGGTGGAGGCAAACAACAAACTGGAAGATCAGGAATTGCAGTTCTTGACATTTTGTGCTTTAGCAAAGGGGAACTGTCAACAACACCAATCCCATTTCAGCCTCGTTGTGTAGCTGTGCTTGCTTCTGGACCAGTGAGGTTTGAACATTGCTGTCTCCTGCGAATATCTGAGGGTGGGGGAGTACCTCACATGTTTTAAGGAGCAGGAGGATGGGACTGGTTTCTGTGTGATGGGCGTTTTGAAATCACGGAGGACTGCAATATTGAACACACCTTCTTAGGCCCTGACCTGGTTTACAGGTTGTGTAAAGCTTGCAGGTCAATAGCTGCTTTTGCTGAGGTCCCAGGGACTGCACCACGAGGGTACATGCACTGGCACAGAATCCCAGACTACTGCAGCTTCATGTGATGCTGCTACAAAGCTCTGGTTGAAAACGTGTTGCTGGAAAAGCGCAGCAGGTCAGGCAGCATCCAAAGAGCAGGAGAATCGACGTTTTGGGCATAAGCCCTTCTTCTCCTGAAGAAGGGCTTATGCCCGAAACGTCGATTCTCCTGCTCTTTGGATGCTGCCTGACCTGCTGCGCTTTTCCAGCAACACGTTTTCAGCTCTGATCTCCAGCATCTGCAGACCTCACTTTCTCCACAAAGCTCTGGTTACAGAACACTGCATTCAGCTCTCAGCCAGCAACGTAGAGACCCTCACCATTTTTCCTTTTATTCTCATTTTGTTGGTGGACCTACGAGGGAGGTTAGGGTTAGTGGAACATTGAACAGCAGTGTGTTTTAAAACAGGGAGGAAAATGAGCTGAGTTGTTTGCTGTTGGTAACTAGTCTGGAAGATAATGCAACATTGTGGTCGATTAGTCATTGTGTGTTGTCATGCCCAGGGCTGGCAGCTGATTGGATATTTGAGTTGGTAAATCAATGCAGAACTGATTTTAACCTGCCAACCATACAGAATATGGATTTTAAAAAGAGCCGGGATTAAACCTGTTTTGACTGCTTTTGGCAAGTGCAGAGTGATTTTTGAAAGTTTCGGAACTGGCTCTATTCTTTTGCGTTCCAGTTTTCTGTCCAGTTAAAGAATTGTTGAATATCCTGAGAAAAGAGTCCCAGTGGGACATGTCTGGAAGGTTACTGACACTGTTCTCACTCTCCAGTGATTTTGAAATGAGATATATAATTACAGAACATGCTTTTGAATAAATCATTCTCCAAGGATTGGATAAAGCTTGGTGTCCATCATTTGAAGCTTTTTAATTGAACTGGCAAATTACAATCCTTTTATTTCTTCTTTCAGTCTTTATCTGGGTGTATCAATCAGTCTTGGTGAGTGTAGTTATGATCAAAGAAGATTGGATTTAAGTTATAAATAATAATTAGATTACTTTTTTGTTTATCTTTGTCTACTAAAGTTACCGAATTAATAATAAACTGTTAATTTTTGCTTAAGTTATAAAACTTGGTGTCCAAGTTATTTGTAGAGTCTTTTTAGGGATAATTGGTCAAATTTTGAGGGTCATTGAATATTTTATTTTCACTGTGTTGTGAGTTCCAGTGATAGTGAGGCTGAATTGGTTTGGCTTACTTTTCCTGGTCATGGCAACATATACTGAAGAGGGATGCAGTAAAGGTCCTCTCAGGTGATAAGAGATTAAATTAGAAACACAGGTCAAATTGAGTTTTTTAACTATTTCTTTCATGGGATTTGAGTATCCCTGGCAAGGCCAGTTGAGAATGTGGTGCTGGAAAAGCACAGCAGGTCAGGCAGCATCCAAGGAGCAGGAGAGTCGACGTTTTGGGCACAAGTCCTTCATGAGGACTCTCGACTCTGACCTCCAGCATCTGCAGACCTCACTTTGGCCCAGCAAAGCTAGTTGCCCATGAGGGATGGTGGTAGTGAACTGCATTAAGAGACAGATGCTCTAATTAATTAGATTAGATTAGATTCCCTACAGTGTGGAAACAGGCCCTTCGGCCCAACCAGTCCACACCGACCCTCCGAAGAGTAGCCCACTCAGACCCATTTCCCTGTGACTAATGCACCTAACACTACGGGCAATTTAGCGTGGCCAATTCACCTCACCTGCACATCTTTGGATTGTGGGAGGAAACCGGAGCACCCGGAGGAAACCCACGCAGACACGGGGAGAATGTGCAAACTCCATACAGGCAGTTGCCTGAGGTAGAAATCAAACCTGAGTCCCTGGTGCTATGAGGCAGCAGTGCTAACCGCTGAGCCACCGTGCCACCCTGTGTTGTCATGTATGAAAGCTTACTGTGCCCAGATTGGTTGCTGCATTTTTTTATGTTGAAACAATGACTGCCATCTTTAGCTGTAAAATGGCTCGGCCAACTTAAGGGGCTATAGAAATGCAAGTTATTTCTTGTTGTACAAACCATACAAACTTAGCGTGATTTCAAGTTCCCTGCGAAAGAAAAGACACACTCCAATAGGTAGCCTCTGGGGTCTCACTCAGTCAACCAAGGCAGATTACTTCACTGCACTTCGCACACAACTCAGCTCAGATCAGGAAGGTGCTGGTCGTTAAGAGACAGATTGAGAAGTCAGAGTGACAGTGAAATTTCCAATAATATTGCACTCTGTAAGAGCCTGGAATGTGCACTTGGTGATTAACAATGACTCCACGTCAGAAAATGCATTTCAATCTGAAAATAAAACCCACACTTTCGTTGCCCAGTTCGCATTCCTGCAATTTCCGACAGCCTGTATTCAAACAAAGCAGAACCCTTGGACAAGTGCTGACTCGAATCAGCAATTCATGCAAAGAATTTAGAAGGAATTTCTCTTCTTGAGAGTGGGGAGGGTGTGAATCAAGTCCACGCATTTAAAGGGAAACCTGGTACATGTGCAGGGGAGAAGGGAGTGGAATATTGAGAGGGGAGGGTGGGGTTTGCTCTTGGTTAGCATGGTCTGAGTGGGAGAGGTGATTGGGGTGGGAGGAGGAGGTTCATGATGATAATATTGCCAGTGCAGATCATTGAACTGAACAATGTGTTTCCTTACTCTAGGTGCTTGTACATAAATACTACAACTGGGTGAACATCGCTGACAGCAAAACGAGGAAAAGCTTTTTTTGCACCGAGAAGGGTTAGCATCTGGAATTTGCAGACAGTGTGGTGGCGGCAGGTTCAGCTGTGATTTTCAAAAACAAGCATCTGAAGAGAAAAGAAAGCAAATTGCAACATTACAGGAAAAGGAAGTTGGTCATTGGGATGGATGTGACGGGCTGAATGGTCTCTTTCTTTGCAGTAACTGGTCTACGATAATGTGGTCATTGTCCCAGGTACGGTACGAAAGAGTGAAACTAGAACGCTAAGCAAAAGGAAGTCTTGAGTTGTCTTATCGAGATCCTTCCACCTGCCTTTCAGGTTTGGTGTCACTGTTAACACCTGAGACAGGTGAATGGAGCGCCATCTGCTGAAACAGTTTGAGTATTGCAGCACATACCGTGTTGATCAACAAATTGCCACCTTATATCGACTGGCAGCAAAAGAGCTTTACCCATTGTAAAGAGAATAATTTATGTGCACTGATGACCACTGTAACTACTTAGCTTCACTGACATTCAGCTTTCCCACTGAGGAATCCATCATAGAGTTCAAAATGACTTCTTGCACATCAATCATACAAATTGAACTGGGTTGGTAATAACCTGGAGTGAACCATTGTTCCCAGCTCCCTGTTTACAAAGTAAGGAACTGGAGAGTGAGCTCTGTTTGGAAGCTTTCCCCTCTCCAGTTTAGCACACATTTAATAAGCTGATATGTGAGGCATGCATGCATATGGCTGAGGATAACCCTACAATTAAGTCAGTTTTGGTTTTGCACTTCATAGCCAAGGATAAACTCACAGGGTGCGATCAAAGATGGAAAGAGTCATGTTGGTTTTTAAAGAGCTTGTGGGATAGCGGTGCAGTGGTAATATCACTGGGCTAGTAATTCAGAGACGTGGGCTAATCCAATTAACAAAGTGTAGAGTTAGAGGTTAGTCTTAGTGATGGCAACCATGAAAATATCAAAGTCAGAAATCACACGACACCAGATTATAGTCCAACAGGTTTATTTGAAATCACAATCACTTGATGAAGGGACTACACTCGAAAGCTTGTGATTTTAACTAAACCTGTTGGACAGTAATCTGGTGTTGTGTGACCTCTGACCTTGTCCATCCCAGTCCAACACTGGCAACTCCACATCATTAAAACATCAGCTTTTGGAAAATCCCATCTGGATCATTAATGCTCTTTCGGGAAAGATTCAGCTGTCCTGAATTAAAAAGCTAAAAGAACTGCGGAAGCTGTAAATCAGAAACAAAAACAGAAATTGCTGGAAAAGCTCTGCATTTCTGGCAACAGCTGGGGAGAGAGATCAGAGTTAACGTTTCGGATTGAGTGATGTGAGGAAGAGGTTCTGAGGAGGAGTCACTCAAACGTGAAATGTTAACTCTGACCTCTCTCCACAGATGTTGCTAGAAATGCTGAGCTGTTCCAATGATTTCTGCTTTTGAATCTGTTGTCCTGTCCTGACCTATATGTGACTCCAGGCCCACAGTATTGTGGTTTACTCTTAGCTATTCTCTGAAATGGTCCTGCCAGCCACTGAGTTCGAGGGCAATTAAAGGAAAGCAAATGCTGGCCTTGCCAGTTCAAGTCACAAAGGATTAAATAAATGAGAGCTGTACAATTTGGAGGGTCTGAACGTCTTTTTGAACAGACGGTGCATTGAGCTGGAAGAATGCATAAGATATAACATCAAAGGAACAAAGAGAGAAGAAACTTAATAGAATAAAGAGACAAATTCAAAACTGAGATAGAGAAAAAGTAGAAAGGGGAACAAATTACCTGCAGAGGTCCAAGTTGCTGTTTTATGTTCATGAGCACGAGAAGGGTTGGAAGTTCAGGCGTGGAGTTCACTGATTTTGGAGCAGCACTGAAATTTTTGCTGATCAGAGGATATCAGTAAATGTCAGAGTAGGTTATCTGTCGGTCCAGAGACTCTCATGTACTTGCTCCTTCCAGCTGCCACTCAGACTTGGATCCCTGCGCAGTTCTTCAGGCGCTATTATAAACCCCGGCAACTGTGTCCATCTCTGCAGCTACCGAAAATAATCTCACTGGACTTAAAGAATATGGTGATGCTAAGAATAAACACTCAACAGTCGGTGTGGTAATAATTTGGTGCTTTTATTTCATGTGCTGAAATGTATCCATTCACACAAGGAAATCCTGGGGTGCTATCATGTGTGAGGGCACCCTCTGGTGTTTAACTAACAATACACAAAGTAGAAAATATCAATGATCAGCACTTAGGTTGTATATGGGACTGGGGTTCCTCTGGTCATCTCAATGAAAAAGGAAGCGTTAAATCCCACCTTCCAGAGCTGTAGATGTGTATCATGGTCCTCTTTTCTGGGAGAAAGTGAGGTCTGCAGATGCTGGAGATCAGAGCTGAAAATATGTTGCTGGAAAAGCGCAGCAGGTCAGGCAGCATCCAAGGAACAGGAGATTCGACGGTTCGGGCATAAGATTCCTGAAGAAGGGCTTATGCCCGAAACGTCGAATCTCCTGTTCCTTGGATGCTGCCTGACCTGCTGCGCTTTTCCAGCAACATATTTTCAGCTCCTCTTTTCTGGCACAATCCAACCAGTTATACTGATATACATCCAATCATTACAACTTATTGTTTCCTCAGATATAGACTGGTATTTTTTCCCCAGTATTTTCAGCAGTTATCTCAGATTTTCCACTATCTGCCATTTTCCATGATAATTGCTACCACTTTAATGACTTTTACTTGAGAATTTGCTCTGTCTGTGGGCCCCTCACTGTGAAAGTGGTGCCTTTTCTAATCAGATTGCTCCCTCGGTTTCTGCCTGGAGGGAGCACTGATGTTAAATCAATGTCTTGCTTTGTGAAGCCTGTGGTTTTGATTCTCCCTGTCCCGGGATTTGTTCCAATCTCGCTGATGGGAGGATACAGAGCCTGAGAGGTGGTCTGTAATGTGGTGTCTTCAGTTCTGAAGGACCCACCAACCGCACCAGAACATGCGGCCGGAGTAGTGGGCGGTGCACTTACTGATGCACTTCTGCACAATAGAGCGGTGTGCTATTTTTAATAGCATGTGAATGGCCTCTTTACAATGGACAGCTCAGTCAGAGAGCACATAACAGAGTTGGACACTCCTTCCTGATCATATTCCTACTTTAATTAATCAGGAAATGGTTTCCACTGCACAAAGCCTCAACATTGATAACTATTCCTATTTCATTCTGCTACTGAACTGAGAGGAAAGTTGGGAGTAGGCATTAAAAAAATGACTAAAAACATCACCTCCAACACCAGCCAAGAAACAAACTACAAATAAAAACCCCTAGAAAGTGGCTTCTTCATTTTGAAAGCATTTTTCATCCATTTTGGACATTTGCTTTCTAGTTTGATTACAGAAACTAGTAATTCGGTGTTTTTTTGCACCCTTTCCAATTGCCCTGGTTTACCCTGAGAAGATGATGCAGACGTGTTTGCCACCTATATTGCCTCTTTATTCTACGACTAGTCTTAAGTAAAGCGCACTTCAGTAAACATGATGCTGTGGGGAGGGAGGGAGGGGTTTGGGGGACTTGTGGTCAGCCACACCAATCATTCACACGCTAGTTTCCCATCAAAGCTGGAGAGGGCAATAGCGAATGCCTGGACAGCGCACATCGGGTAGCTGTAATCCATGGTAAATGCATCATCTGCCACACGCCCGAACTGCATCACAATGTAGTCAACTGTGAGGGAGCAAACGCACAGCTGAGAACTGGCTGCACATTGTTGGTTAATCATTCAAACCCTAAAGGAACAGTTCTACAGTTGGCTTCGTGTGTCAGTACTCAAGACATAATCATTCTCTGTTCCCTTCCCCAGCCTCCAGTTGCTAAGCTTCCCGGATTGTCCCCAAGATCCCAGCACTATCTCCTGGATGTCACAAATATTCCTCCAGGAAGACCTGGGAAAAGTCATTACAGATGTTTTTTTTTGGTTAGATTACTTACAGTGTGGAAACAGGCCCTTCGGCCCAACAAGTCCGTACCGACCCGCCGAAGCGCAACCCACCCATACCCCTACATTTACCCCTTACCTAACACAACGGGCAATTTAGCATGGCCAATTCACCTGACCCACACATCTTTGGACTGTGGGAGGAAACCGGAGCACCCGGAGGAAACCCACGCAGACACGGGGAGAACGTGCAAACTCCACACAGTCAGTCGCCTGAGTCGGGAATTGAACCCGGGTCTCAGGCGCTGTGAGGCAGCAGTGCTTACCACTGTGCCACCATGCCGCCCAGTGCTAACCACTGTGCCACCATGCCGCCCATGCCTTTAATTGAGTGGCCTGGCATTTTGTACTCCAAACTAAACATTGGCTGTCTTGTTGATGTGGCTATTGTTTAGATGTGAGGCCTGACTGTGAGCGGCAGTCAACTGTCCGACCGTGGGGGAGGAGCCTGATGATGTGTTTCCCTGGAGTGATGTGCTGCCAATGGTTCAGTGGAAATCAGGTGTTAACCACCTTCCCCTCTCCATCTGAGTGCAATTGTTTGGTTCCAACACCCATTCCAGCTCAGACCAGCCAAGCAACTGTCACCACCCTCCTTCTACCAGCTGGAAGCTGAGCTGGTACAAACAGAGGCTGAGTCCCAGTGTCAGGGTCTAGTGGAGGACTAGCTGGGGGTGTGTGGGTGTGGAGTTGTTGAGTCTGATATTGTCACATAATCAGATTGCCCATAATGTACTGTGTGGATTCTGGAGATCTGAAGCAAACGAAGACACTGCTGGAGAAACTCAGTGGGTCTGACAGCTTGTGGGAGGAGAAACAGTGAACGTTTCTGAGCTCGAGATATGTCAGACTCAAAACTTTAACTCTGCTTCTTTCTCCACCGATGCTACAGGAACTACTGAGTTCTCCAGCAAGTCGTGTTTTTATAGTAGAGACGTCAATTGGAAAGCCAGATATTTCCCAAAGAGAGAGAAGAAAGAGAAGACTTGTCTGACTCTGGGTCAATATCTGAGCATTGCATTTGAGGTCTGAGAGCAATTCTGGACACCTCACTGTGGGTGATGAAGACAGTGGAAGGAGAGAAATTAAATTAGAATGGGCCAAAATTCTAAAACGTGAGAAGAACAGCCGCCACATTCACACAATAAAAATACTTAAAGTGTTCGGCACTCAGTGTAAACACGACAGATTGCAAGTATAACTTACCAGCATTCTCATGGACTATTTGGAAATTCTTCACTGAAGCATGCGTCACTCTCCCATGGAAGTTCAACACGTACGACTGAGTGTCATTATTCCACACTGGGGCCTTATTGTGCAGCTCAATTAAGTTCTCCATGTTTTTACGTTGGTATCTTGAGAGCAGACTGTCTTTGTCCTAAAGGGTTGATCACATTTCCCCATTGCTTAATACATGAGCTCCAGACCTTGCTGCATCCGTAACTGAGTTGTTCCAGTGCAGCCCTAACACTGGCATCTACCCGACAGTATGGAAAATTGCCGAGAAATGTCCTGTGCACCAAATCCAACTTGGCCAATTATAGCTCTATCGGTCTACCCTCATTCATCATCAAAATGATGGAAGGAGTCATTGACAATGCTATTTGAAAATCATTCCCAAAAGAATACCTGCTTACTAATTTGGGTTTGAGCCACTTAACACCTGAGCTCATTACAACCTTGGTCCAAACATGGATAAAGCAGTCAAACTCTGAAGGGAAGATGAGAGTCACTGCCATTGACATCAAGGCTGTGTTTAACTGGGTGTGGAGTAAAACTAGAGTCAACGGAAACAAGAGAAAAACTCCTTGTTGGTTTGAGCTTAGCCAGCACCAACTAAAATGGTTGTGATTGCTGCAGGTCGGTCATCTCAGTTCCAGGGTATCTCTGCAGGGGTTCCTCAGGGAACTGTCTTATTCCCAACCCGTCTTTAGTTGTTTCATTGTCCCTTGACATTCACTGTGTTGCCATTACTGAAACTCAACATCCTAGGGTTACCATTGATCAGAATCTCAACTGGACTCATCATATAAGAGTAGATCACAGATTAGGAATCTTACAGTAAATAGCTCACCACTTGATTCCCCAAAGCCTGCCCAACATCTACAAGGCACACGTCAGGAGTGTGGCGGAATACTCCACACTTGTCTGAATGGGTGTAGCTCCAATGACACTCAAGAAGCTTGACACCATCCAGGACAAAGCAGCCCGCTTGATTGGTACCACATCCACAAGCTTCCACTCCCTCCACCACTGCTCAGTGGCGCCATCCATAAGGTGCACTGTCTAAGAAATTGCAAGGGCAGCAGATACAAGGGAATACCTTCAGTTACAAGTTACTCTCCAAGCCACTCAACCATCCTGACTTGGAAATATATCACCACAACTTAAGTGTCACTGGGCCAGAATCCTGGAGTCTAACAGTGTTGTGGGTGCCTCCACATCAAATCGATTGCTGTGGTTCACGAAGGCAGCTCTCCACCATCTTGGCAAGGACAATTAAAAATGGGCAATAAATTCTGGTCCAACTAGCAAAGAGCTCATCTCAATAACAAATTTAAACCTTGCTCCATATGTACACGGCCGATATCACTCAAAATGTCAGAGAGTCTCATAGCCCTTAACCATAACTGGATTAGCTTAGCAGCAGTTGGAGTGGGAGGAGCGACAGTGAGGACCAGAGACCGGACAGGAAGGTAAATGCAAAATATATTAAAAACGTACCTCGTGTATAGGCAGAGCACATGCTGTGCAGGAGTGGACATGTGACTGCTGGGTAAGTGAGGCTTTATATATGGACGGTTGCATTACCCGAAACACTACACGGGTAGTGTCTCCCATCCATCCTCCTCCTCTAATCAAAATAAAAGGTTCTGTGCACTGGATTGGTAAGGTGACTAGTTTGTTTTAGTTTCTCAGTAGTCTTGGGAATTTAGAACAATGGGAATGGAGGTTAGGGCAGTTGAATGTTCCTCCTGCAGTATGTGGGAGGTAAGGGTCATCTCTAGTGTCCCTGCTGACTGCATCTTTTTGTGAAGTGCACCCAACTCCAGCTCCTCAAAAACCATGTTAGGGAACTGGAGCTGGAGCTGGTTGAACTTTGGATCATTCAGGAGGCAGAAGGGATTATCGAGAGGAGTTCCAGGAAGGTAGTCACACCTCAGGTACAAGAAAAAGGCAGATGGGCTACAGTCAGAGGACAGAAAGGGAACCAGCAAACAGTGCAGGGATCCCCTGTGGCCGTTCCCTTCAATAACAAGTAAACCGTTTTGGATACTGTTGGGGGTACGACTTATCAGGGGTAAGCCTGGGGTACAGGTCTCTGGCGCAGACTCTGTCCCTGTTGTTCTGAAGGGAAGGGGGGAGTGGAGCAGAGCTTTAGTGATTGGGGACTCCATAGTTAGGGGGACAGATAGGAGGTTCTGTGGGAATGAGACAGACACACGGGTTGGTGTGTTGCCTCCCAGGAGCCAGGGTTCGTGATGTCTCAAATTGTATTTTCGGGATCCTTGAGGGGGAGGGGAGCAGCCCCAAGTCGTGGTCCACAGAAGTACTAATGACATAGGTAGGAAGAATCTAAGGCAGAAATTCAGGGAGCTAGGATGGAGCTTAGAACTAGAACAGACAGAGTTGTCTCTGGTTTGTTATCCGTGACACGTGCTAGTGAGGTGAGGAATAGGGAGAGAGAGGAGCTGAACACGTGGCGACAGGGATGGTGCAGGAGGGAGGGTTTTGGATGCCTGGATAATTGGGTCTCTTTCTGGGGAAGATGGGACCTCTACAAACAGGATGGGCTTCACCTGAACCAGAGGAGTTCCAATATCCTGGGGGGAGTTTGCTAATGCTCTTTGGGTGGGTTTAAACTAAAGCAGCTGGGGGATGGAACCTCAATTGTAATCCCAATATACATGAGTTTGAGTGTAGTGAGATCGGAAATAAGGTTTCAAGCTCGCAGGAAGGCACTGGCAAGGAAGAAGTTGTTTTGAAGTATGTCCACTTCAACACCAGGAGCATCCGGAATAAGGTGGGGGAACTTGCAGCATGGATTGGTACCTGGGGTTTCGATATTGTGGCTATTTCAGAGACATAGGTAGAGCAGGGACAGAAATGGTTTTTGTAGGTTCCAGGATTTAAATGTTTCAGTAAGAACAGAGAAAATGGGGGTGGGGGGGGGGCGATATGGGGGGTGGTGGTGAGGTGTTGCATTGTTAGTCAAGGACAGCATTACCCTGGCATAAAGGATGTTTGAGGATTTATCTACTGAGGTAGTATGGGCTGAGGTTAGAAACAGGAAAGAAGAGGTCACCCTGTTGGGAGTTTTCCATTGGCCTCTGAATAGTTCCAGAGATGTAGAGGAAAGGATACCAAAGATGATTCTAGACAGGAGCGAGTGTGTCAGGGTAGTTTTTATGGGGACTTTAACTTTCCAAATACTGACTGGGAATACAATAAAGTTAAAAATCACACAACACCAGGTTTAGATTAGATTAGATTACTTACATTGTGGAAACAGGCCCTTCGGCCCAACAAGTCCACACCGAGCCACCAACCACCCATACCCCTACATTTACCCCTTACCTAACACTATGGGCAATTCACCTGATCTGCACATCTTTGGACTGTGAGAGAAAACTGGAGCACCCAGAGGAAACCCATGCAGACATGGGGAGAATGTGCAAACTCCACACAGTCAGTTGCCTGAGTCGGGAATTGAACCCAGGTCTCTGGTACTGTGAGGCAGGAGTGCTAACCACTATGCCACCGGGCCGCCCAATTGGAAGCACGCTAGCTTTCGGAGTGACGCTCCTTCATCAGATGATAGCATCGCTCTGAAAGCTAGTGTGCTTCCAATTAAACCTGTTGGACTATAACCTGGTGTGTGATTTTTAACTTTGTACACCCCAGTCCAACACTGGCATCTCCAAATCGGGATTACCATAGTTCAAGTACTTTAGATGGGTCAGTTTTGCCTGATGTGTGCAGGAGGCATGTAGACAGGCCAACAAGGGGCAAGGCCACATTAGATTTGGAACTGGGTAATGAACCCGGCCAGGTGTTAGATTTGGAGATAGGTGAGCACTTTGGTGATAGTGACCACAATTCACTTATGTTTACTTTAGTGATGGAAAGGGATAGGTATATGCTGCAGGGCAAGAGTTATAGATGGGGGAAAGGCAATTATGATGCGATTAGGCAAGATGTAGGATTCATAGGACAAGAAAGGAAGCTGCATGGGATGGGCACAATTGAAATGTGGAGCGTATTCATACGGATCCTTCATACGTCTGTTCCTGTCAGGCAGGGAGGAAGCTGTAGAGCGCGGGAGCCGTGGTTTACAAAGGAAGTTGAATCTCTTGTCAAGAGGAAGAAGAAGGCTCCTTCTGATGTGATGGCTCAGTTAGGGAACTTGAGAGTTACAAGTTAGCCAGGAAAGACCTAAAGAGAGAGCTAAGAAGAGCCAGGAGCAGACATGAGAAGTCGTTGCCTGACAGGATCAAGGAAATCCCTAAGACTTCCTATAGGTACATCAGGAATAAAAAATTGACTAGACCAAGATTAAGGCCAATCAAGGATAATAATGGGAAGTTGTGCATGGAGTCAGAGGAGATAGAGGAAACACTAAATAAATATTTTTCATCAGTGTTCACGCTGGAAAAAGACAATGTTGTCAAGGAGAATATTGAGATACAGGCTACTAGACTAGACGGGAATGAGGTTCACAAGGAGGAGGTGTTAGCAATTCTGGAAAGTGTGGCCTCCTGGGCCAGATGGGAGTTATCCTAGAATTGTCTGGGAAGCTAGGGAGGAGATTGCCAAGCCTTTGGCCTTGATCTTTATGTCGTCATTGTCTACAGGAATAGTGCCAGAAGGCTGGAAGATAGCAAATATTGTCCCTCTGTTCAAGAAGAGGAGTAGAGACAATCCTGGTAATTATAGACCAGTGAGCCTTACTTCGGTTGTGGGTAAAGTGTTGGAAAGGATTATAAGAGATAGGATTTGTAATCATCTAGAAAGGAATAAGTTGATTAAGGATAGTCAACACGATTTTGCGACGGGTAGGTCGTGCCTCACAAACCTTTTTGAGTTCTTTGAGAAGGTGACCAAATAGCTGGATGAGGGTAAAGCAGTTGACATGGTGTACATGGATTTCAGTAAGGTGTTTGATAAGGTTTCTCACAGTAGGCTATTGCACAAAATATGGAGGAATGGGATAGAGGGTGATTTAGCAGTTTGGATCAGAAATTGGCTAGCTGAAAGAAGATGGAGGTTGGTGGTTGGTGGTTGATGGGAAATATTCATCCTGGAGATCAGTTACTTGTGGTGTACCGCAAGGATCTCTTTTCGGTCCACTGCTGTTTGTCATTTTTATAAATGACCTGGATGAGGGTTTAGATGGATGGTTTAGTAAATTTGCGGATGATACTAAGGTTGGTAGAGTTGTGGATAATGAAGAAAGATGTTGCAGGTTACAGAGGGACATAGGTAAGCTGCAGAGCAGAGCTGAGAGGTGGCAAATGGAGTTGAATGTGAAAAAGTGTGAGGTGATTCACTTTGGAAGGAGTAACAGGAATGCAGAGTACTGGGCTAATGGTAAGATTCTTGGTAGTGTAGATGAGTAGAGAGATCTCGGTGTCCATCTACATAGATCCCTGAAAGTTGCCACCCAGGTTGATAGGGTTGTTAAGAAGGCATATGATGTGTTAGCTTTTATTAGTGGAGGGATTGAGTTTTGGAGCCATGAGATCATGCTGTAGCTGTACAAAACTCTGGTGCGGCCGCACTTGGAGCATTGGATACAGTTCTGGTTACCGCATTATCGGAAGGATGTGGAAGCTTTGGAAAGGGTTCAGAGGAAATTTGCCAGGATGTTGCCTGGTATTGAGGGCAGATCTTATGAGGAAAGGCTGAGGGATTTGAGGCTGTTTTCAATGGAGAGAAGGTTGAGAGGTGACTTAATTGAGACATATAAGATGATCAGAGGGTTAGATAGGGTGGACAGTGATAGTCTTTTGCTTGGATGGTGAGGGCTAGCAAGAGGAGACATGGTTTTAAATTGAGGGATGATAGATATTGGACAGATATAGGTCAGGAGGTCAGGCAGCATCCAAGGAACAGGAAATTCGATGTTTCGGGCAAAAGCCCTTCATCAGGAATGAGGAAAGTGTGTCCGGCAGGCTAAGATATCTTAGCCTGCTGGACACACTTTCCTCATTCCTGATGAAGGGCTTTTGCCCGAAACGTCGAATTTCCTGTTCCTTGGATGCTGCCTGACCTGCTGCGCTTTAACCAGCAACACATTTTCAGCTCTGATCTCAAGCATCTGCAGACCTCACTTTTTACTCAGATATAGGTCAGAGGTAGTTTCTTTACTCAGAGAGTAGTCAGGGCATGGAACGCACTGCCTGCAACAGTAGTTGACCCACCAACTTTAAGAGCATTTAAATCGTCATTGGATGAACATATGGATGAGAATGGAATAGTGTAGATTAGATGGGCTTCAGATCACAGGTCAGCACTACATTGAGGGCTGAAAGTCCTGCACTGTGCTGTAACATTCTATGTTCTAACCATCAGCTCAGTGCCTTTGTGAAGGGTAGGTCATGCCTCACAAACTTTTTGAGTTCTTTGAGAAGGTGACCAACAGAATCTGTTGACAAATGTGTTTGAGTTTCAGGGGCAGATTCGGCCATGAAAAATTTTGACTTATTGTAAAGCTTTAATTTAGATTGACACAAAATATAACCCCAAGAAAATATCTACAATTCAGAGAATCTGGGTCATTGACTAGAAATGGGGTTGGGCTGCAGGAGGAGGAAGTGATTTACCCATTATTCCAGAAGGGAGTGGTTTATCCCATTACTTCCAGAGGGGGAGTGGTTTATCCCATTACTTCCGGAGGGGGAGTGGTTTATCCTATTATTTCTGGAGGGAAGTAAGGGCTGAAGAAAAGTGAAAATATTAACTCTGGTTTCTCTCCACAGATGCTGCCGGAGTTGTTGAGTCTCTCCAGCAGTTTCTATTTTTGTTTTATTCCAGGAGGGCAAATGAATTATTCCATTAGTGCAAGAAGGGGCAATAGTTGACCCCATTACTCAGGGTGGGTGGGTGGTGGTGAGAGTAGGCAGAGATCATGAAGGGGTAAAGGTATACTCTATCACTCTCGGTGGGATAATGGTTTATTCCATTATTTCAGGAGGAGGACTAGTTTATCCCATACTTCAGGAATGGGTGTGGTTTATCACATTACTTCAGGAAGTAGAGTGGTTTATCCCATTACCCAAGCAGAGGGAGTAGATTTTATTACATTACTCCATGAGAGTGGAGTGGTTTGTTCAATACCTCAGCAGGGATGGACAATGATGGGGACAACTTTCTCCAGAGAGTGGGTTATGTGTTTTGTTCAACTGGCAGCAAGATTCACACAATATTTGCTCCTGATATCTCACAGCAAAGCCTGGTTGAAAGATAACACAATCTGTTGCTTGGTCAATTGTCACAATGATCAACGGTAACAATGTTTTCATCAAACTCACATTGCGTGGTTGGAAGGGAATGCGTTCCTGGTCTTCATCCATTGCTGGAATAATCACTGTCATCTTCCTGGGACCTTTGAATCCAAGGACGTTCGTTTCCTGTGAATAACATAACCGTGTTAAATTGCACAAAGATATAACAGCAACATATTGATCAGAAGGCAGTTATATTTAGCTAGGTTCCAGGTTTATCTGTGATTGGTAACTAGCTCACTGTCACTAATCCTGATCATAAACCTTGCCCCGCATCATCAGGTGACCACAGAGGACAGAGATTCAAAGTGGAGCCTCACATCACCTTTAGAAGCTGTGAATAGCAATGGAATTGATGCATTCCCAATTCACACGATGTCTTCAAACAAGCATCACCTTGAGAGAGACTTCATGACAGCCATTATTAGATCTCAGAGAGCAATTTTCACTGACCTAGCAATTGAGCCGGCTAATGTTGGTGACATGGATTCGAATCCCACTATGGTAGCTGGTGAAAATTGAATTCAATCAAAATTTGGAATCAAAAATCATTAGTGTAATAGTAATCATCTAAACATTGCTATTTGCTGTAACAAAAACTGATTTGGTTCAGAAATGTACTTGAAGGAAGGAAACCTGCAGTCCTTTTCTTGGCTTTACCTCTATGTGACCACAGACCGGCAGCAATGTGGGCGGTGAGGGGTGGGTAAGAAATGCTGGCCCAGCCAGTTAAGCCCACATTCTGTGAATGAATAAAGAATAAAACGCTTTTATTCTCTGTAGTGACCTGTTTCTAAAATAAGCTTGTTGTTTCCAGGAAATGACACAGCCTTGGGCAGCATCTGTGTCATGAGTTCAAAGTTTGTGGGACAGACTGAATGGGTGAGGAAATCTTTCCTTTGCATCTCTGAACTCGCTGGGTTTTTAATGATGGTAGCTTCATAGTTGGCATTGTTGTAAAAGGTAATGGTTCTGAAAGGGTTAATGTTAACGACTGCTTTAAGCTCCATCCAATCTGACAATATTATATTGGCTTGAGTGAGGATAAGGTAGAACACCTTCAGGTCTCGTGGACTGCAGACTAATCTCCAAATGCCTCCTCATAGTCTCAGTCACAATGTCTAATGTAACTTGTATCCAATTGCTACCATGTAATAACTACAGCTTGTTCAAGCAAAAAGGCTGCTTTTTGCTAAGCCACATTAAAGGTTGATCCTTTATCACTGTAAACCATTTAGGCTTTTACTGTCATGTGAAGAGGAGGATTGATGGCATTTCTTGCTTGAAATACGAGATTTCAGAGTGAACATCATTGCTTCAAGGCACCACAAGGTTACATTGGACCCAGAAGACCAATTGAGTTTCAGCTTTAGGTTTGATCATTTTAAAACAACTCACACAGTTAGCAGCTGCAAGAGTTGAACAAACGACCAGTCAAGAAGTACTCATAGAAAGGCCAGCCTGTCAGAAACAGCATTGCTGGGTAAAACCTTTATTTCACGACTGGCAAGAAGCAGGGCTGAGCAAGAAAGAGACGTATTGAAACCTGGCAGTTACGAATTCTACTGGGCAGTGAGCATCCATTGCAGCGTTCCCTGTTCAAGGTTTGACAAGGAAGTGAATGTATTGGAGCTCTGTGTGTAAACTTTCCACCATTTCAAGCAGACATCCTGAGGTACCACCATCTTAGGGAAATCCATAACCATAAACATTCTTCAGGCAGAAGTCACAGGCCTGGAAACACTGCAAAACAGATTTAAGGTGAGAAGAGGGACATTTAACAGTTAAAACAAAGAGTCCAACAGAAGTGCCTCCTTTTGTATCCCCTAGCATCATATGTGCTAGCTTTCAGCCAAGTCAATTTACTCCACTTGATACCAAAAAATGTTTGGAGACACTGGATATTGCAAAGGCAATAGGCCCTGACAACATTCCAGTAATAGTATTGAAGACTTGGCTTCAGTACTTGCCACTCCCCTAACCAAGCTGTTCCAGTACAGTTATAACACTGGCATCTACCTCACAATGTGGATAATCACCCAGGTATGTCCTGTATATAAAGAACAGGACAAATCCATATTGGCCAATTACTATCCTATCAGTCTACTCTTGATCATCATTAAAATGACGGAAGATATCATCAACAGTGCTATCAAGCAGTACCTGCTCAGCTATAATCTGCTCAAGTCACACCAAGTTTGGGTTCTGCCAGGGTCTCTCAGCTCCTAACCTCATTACAGCCTTGGCTCAAACATGGACAAAAGAGCTGAATTCCAGAGGGGAGGTGAGAATCACAGCCCTTGACATCCAGGCTGCATTCAACCAGGTGTGACTTCAAGAAGCCCCAGTAAAACTGGAATTAGCAGGTATCAGGGGGCAAACTTTTTGGTGGTTGGGTTTGTAACTGGCATGTAGGAAGAAGATTGAGGTTGTTGGAGGTCAGATGTCTCAGCTCCAGGACATCTCTGCAGGAGTTCCTCAGAATAATGTCCTTTGCTCAACTATCTTCAGCTGCTTCATCAATGACCTGCCCTCCATCCTAAAGTCGGATGTGGGGATGTTTACTCAGGACCACACAATCTTTAGCACCATTTGTGATTCCACAGATACTGAAGCAGACCATGTGCAAATGCAATAGGATCGGGACAATAGCTAGGCTTGCGCTGACAAGTAGGAGAAAGTGAGGACTGCAGATGTTGGAGAGTCAGAATCGAAAAGTGTGGAATGTCCTGATGAAGAGTTTATGCCCGAAACGTTGACTGTCCTCCTCAGATGCTGCCTGATCTGCTGTGCTTTTCCAGTGCCACACTTTTTGACTTGGGGCTGTCAAGTGACAAGAAACATTTATGCAACACAAAGGTCAGTCAAAGACCAGCTCCAATAACACACAATCTAAGCACCACCCCTTGACATCCAATAGCATTACCATTACTGACTCCCCCCACTATTAACACCCTGCTTAGGTTGGGTGGGATGTTACCATTGACCAGAAACCCAACTGGACTCTCCATATAAATACAATGGTTACAAGAGCAGGTCAGAGGTGAGAAATACTGTGGCAAGGACCTCACCTCCTGGCTCCCCAGAGTCTGTCTATCTACAATACACAAGTGAGGAGTTTGACGATATACCCTCTATTTGCCTGGATGGGTGCAGCTCCAACAACACTCAAGAAGCTTGACAATATCCAAGACAAAGCAACCCATTTGTTTGATAACTCACAAATACTTCTGAGGAAGTTCAATAAGCTTTTCACAATTACTTCCATCTGAGAATAAATAAATTCTCGAAAGAGCAAAATGTAATGTCCAGGGAATCTGTAGATAATTTCATCAATGAACCCTCCAGATCAGTGTAAAACTGATTATCTGGAGCTATGAAATCAGACAGAAAAACTATTGCTATTACAGTGAGCCTTTGTCAAATTTATTGTTGCTAAAGAAGGTCGGACTCTGAGGAAAGCTATTCATGCTGTGCTGGAACTAAAGGGAAAGAAGAATCATGGACAATTCCTGAGATCAGAAGCACAGCCTTTTTAAAAGAGAGCACAGATCAATCCACATAAACCCTCTAATGTCAAATCATCAAAGAATCAGTGTACATGCTGTGCAACAACAACAAAGAAATCCAACAGACTCAAGTTTGACAGAATTGCCTTATGTCACTGTGGATCTAATTAATTTTAGTTTCAGAGGCAAATGTCACTGTTTTATCAAATTGAATATCATGGCTGATGAAGCAACAGTTAAAGCCGATAGAAATAACGCGACATAGTCCAGGTGGTATCATCAGTTTCACCTTGAAAGTATGCTGCAAGTAACTCTGCGACAGAGTTTTATGGAATTTATATTTCCCACTTTTGAGCCTGAATCTGTGTCTTGATCTTGACATCCTTGAGATGTGGCAGATGTTCAACCGGACCCAAGATACAACAAACATCAAGAAAACCCAAACTCTCGTTGAAGAGAAACAAATCAGGAACTAACAGCTCCAGGAACAAACACTTGTCATCCAACTGCTCACAGGGCAATAAGCTGAAGAGTTTAGTGGGTTTCTTAGACTCACAGTTGAACCCAGGAAGGACTATTTAGGTTCCCTGCATAGGCAAAACAGAATTGTTTCATACTGTTGGCAGGAAGAAAATCTATGGTCTGTACAGGAGTATTGGAGATATTTTCCATTCCCATCTTCACTGCAAAAGCCCAACAAATTTTGTGGGCAGAGTCAACAACCAACAATGAGTAAGCCACAATCCACTTGAGCTCATTGTTGAACCTTCATCTGAGGCACAGCGCAGCATGTTGAACAAATAGTAATGACAGATTCAAGTCTGATACTAGGTCCTGAGAAGGCACAAGTTCAAGCAGAAGTTTTCGTTCCTTTATTCTCCTCAGAGGTATCGTCAGTCTGAATAAGAAAGATCATGCCATGCAAGTAATGTGGCTGAGGTTGTTTCACTCATAATACAATCACAAAGATGAGTCAAAGTGTCCAAGTTAAGTAACAAGTCGACATAATTTAACATATACTTATCAGTTGGTTGATGATAAGAATTTGTTCACACAAAGGAAAATGTGGCGCAGACAACTCTATTGAAGGCACCTCTGAGTTAGGATCATTATTGTCCACAAATTCAGGTCACTGCAAAAAATAATGTTCTTGTTTCTATAAAGCGACTACTTTTATGATGGAAATTAACGAAATTAAAGACTACATAGGAGGCATAATTAGACAACTTTGGAGTTAATGGGGTAGATTTCCTTGCAAAGGAACTTCAGAGATTAGGATCATGGAGAACAGGTAATGGACTGGCTGCTAAGGTTAGCAGGAACAACACAGCACATCCAAGAGTTAAGAGGTTCTCCAGCAGAGAGACAGTTTACAGACCAGGCAAGCTCAAGGTCAGAAGCAAGGAATCCAGTCTTCAAGCCAAACACCTATCCATCTTCCAACACTGAAAAGTACACATCCTGAAAGAATTGAGAAACTTCAGAACAGGTTGAGTTAATTAAGTCAGGTACATGGTGGAAATGAGGTAATGGGAAATGTAAATATATTCAATGAAGTAGAGATGTTAACCATAGGGGGAGAAACATGGTGGGGGTATGTGGATGTCGTACATGGTAATGGCTCTGAAAGGCTTGATGCTGGTAATTGTCTCAGGTAGGTGGGACTTGAAATTAAGCTTTCTGGTGCAGAGATAGGGATACTACCACTACACCACTAGATCCTTAGACCCATCAAATGAGAGAGTATCGATGACAGGATCTATTGACCAACAAATATCAGTGTGGCTCAGTTTCAATTGCAGAGTTAGGAATTGAAAGAAAATTCCACCAGTTGTCATGGTGTGATTTGAAGATAATTCTCCCAATTATTAACCTGGGCCTTCCAATTACCAGCCGTTCCCACTACATCGGCACACCCCCCATATTTTCAGTTGTGTCTCTTCCAATGTTGACTCCTGAGGAACCTGAAAAACATGACTGGTTGTCAGGGCATGTTACAGAAGAAAAATACTTCAAAGTCATGCCACATCTGCCTGAACCAACCAACCTCGCTCTTGAGTGAAGTAAAACATGAAGAAAGCATGTAGGCAGTGGACAGACGTACTAGATTGTAGACAGGGGGTAGCCAACCAGCAAGGATACCTTGGAAGCTCTGGTAGACATTGTGGGGACAGCACCTGACCAAAGATAGAAGAACTCAGATCCATGTTACTTTAAAGAGGTCACTGTTATATTTAGTTTTGCTATTGAATTGGCAGTTAACCTGTGAGGAGCATACGCGCAGCAAATTTTACTATGTGTTTTCATTAGTCAATAACTGTGAAGTGGGCATAACTAATGAGAACATATACTGCTTCAGATGACTGCTTGTTTGATTTGCCACCTCATTTTCTGTTAAGGTTGGTACCAGTGCCTGGGACCCTGCCAATTTGTCACTGAAACTTCACTATTACTTTAACACATATTTCTGCTTCTGATTTCTTAAACTCCAAAGAATGTTTAATTGATTTTAAAATGTTTGCAATATCCTGAGGTTATGAAAACTGTTGTAGAAATTGCAAATAAGCAAAAGAATGATCCAAGCCTGAATCTGATGATGATCTAAAAGAAAATGAAAGGCTGGAAATAATATTGTTTAAGATAATTAGTACCCGAAAGGGTTATCAGACACCATGCAATAAATTCTGCTCTTCAGGAAGGAAAGGACTGTTCTCTGGGAGGAGCTGACTAGTGTGCTGTTCCAGTTCTGTGCTTGTTACCTGTTCAATGTCAGAATGTTTCAGCAGTATTAATGTGGAGTTATGCTTAGGTTGAGCCTGAGGTCTCATAAGAGACATCCAAGTATCCTCAGGCACAATATAACTAGTCATTTATTAATATGTAATAAACAATTCCAATTGACAAGATCAAGCCTTCTTCTGCCTAAGAGTTTAATTTAGATAAATGTGAGCTGCTGCATTTTGGAAAGGCAAATCAGAGCAGGACTTATACATTTAATGGTAAGGTCCTGGGGAGTGTTGCTGAACAAAGAGACCTTGGAGTGCAAGTTTATAGTTTCTTGAATGTAGAGTTGCAGGTAGACAGGGTGGTGAAGAAAGCATTTGGTACACTTGCCTTTATTGGTCAGTGCATTGAGCATAGGGAGTTGGGAGGTCTATAGAGGATATTGGTTAAGCCACTTTTAGAATATTGCATTCAGTTCTGGTCTCCCTACTATAGGAAGCATTTGGTTAAATTTGAAAAGGATTTACAAGGATGTTGCCAGGATTAGAGGGCTTGAGCTGTGGGAAGACGCTGAATAGGCTGGGGCTGTTTTCCTTGGAACACTGGAGGCTGAGGGGTGACTTTATAGAGGTTTATGAAATCATAAGGGACATGGATAGGATAAATAGTCAAGGTCCTTTCCCCAGGGTAGGGGAATCCAAAACTAGAGGGCATAGTTTTAAGGTGAGAGAAGAAAGATTTAAAAGGGACCCAAGGGGCAACTTTTTCACGCAGAGGTGGTGCATGTATGGAATGAGCTGCCTGAGGAAATGGTAGAAGTTATGACATTTAAAAAGCACCTGCATGGGTATATGTATAAGAAGGATTTAGAGAGATAGGGACCAAATGTTGGCAAATTAATTTAAGATATCTGGTCAGCATGGATGAATTGGACCAAAATATTGGATTCCATGCTGTACATCTCTATGACTCTATGACATTAGGTATCAATAATGTAGATTGATACCAGGGAGGATTGGCCACAGTGAATCGTTCCATGGTGTCCCACATAGTATCAAAATTTATAATGATGCTCAGCAGGTCCATCACCTCTATGGACAGAAACAGAGTTTATGTATCATGTTGATGCTCCTTTACCTTCCGGTTGTGAGGAAAGCTGATTGAATTTTATTTCCTTCCACAGATACTCTCTGCCCTGTTGAGTTTCTCCAGCTCTTTTTGATCTTATTTCAAATACCCAGTATCCCCACCAGCTGCCAATAACAGTTTTCTGAGGCAGATCCACCCCTGCAGGTACTCACGTAAGTGATGGCAGCAAGTTCCTGACGTATGTTTGAATGACCGTGTTTTCCTCTCTCAGGGTTGACTCCATTATCAAATACTGTAAACTTAGTCCCCATCAGATTAGACCTTTGAGAGTTCAAACAGACCAAAATGAAGTGGGCGCACATCAACAGGCAAATGTTTATCCACATGATCACAAAAAGGGCAAGAGAAAGACTTTGCACAGTGACTATATTAACAATGAGAGACAAGATAAGGATTCTCTGTCTCACCTTGTTCAGCACAATTTGTAATATCTCATGCATCATAATACATAGGACAGGATCTTGTTCCTAGAACAATTTGCCATTCACTGAAACACTGGCATCCCATGAACCTGTGCCATCTTTAAAAGGGCACTGTGCATTCAGACAGGCACTGACATTCCAATGTTGCCCTGCTCCATTGAAGGACAAAGATGGATCATGGCGGTGGAGAAGGGGAAGATAGCTAGAGGTGCTTCAATGAAGAGATATTCTCTTCCTGGATGACTGGCAGAGGAAGCCATGCCAGCAGACACGTTTCACAAGGCTCATGTCCTTCCACTCTCCCTATCGCCTGCAGCCCCTTTCCTCACTTGCACTCATTGACTGTTCCCTGTATGCCCTCTGTACTATCTCCTCAGTCCCTCAGTACACTGTCTCATTTCTACCCCACCTGCACCAGCACTAACAGGGACGACACAGTGGCTCAGTGCAGGCAGTAGCACAGTGGATCAGTGGTTAGCACCGCTGCCTCATAGCTCCAGGGATGGAGATTTGATTCCAGCCTCGGGCAACTGTCTGTGTGGGGTTTTCACATTCTCTCTGTATCTGCATGGGTTTCCTCTGGTTGCTCCGGATTCCCCCACAGTCCAAAGATGTGCAGGCTAGGTGGATTAGCCATGGAAAATGCAGCATAATGGGGATAGGGTAAAGGGGGCGGTTCTGGGTGGGATCCTCTTCAGAGGGTCAGTGTGGACTTGATGGGCTGAATGGCCTGCTTCTGCACTGTAGGGATTCTATGAATCTTTAAAAGCCATGTTGCCCATTGTTGATCTCACTCATTGGCTTCTATTGTTCGTTGCAAGAGAAGACAGCCTGTAAAGAGGCAGAGCTAGCCTGGAGGGGTAGGGGTAATCCGTTTCCTCACCCGCTATGAGGAGAAACCCCTGGCCCTTACAACAGAGACATCCATGTTCCATCAATTAAGTAAGTCCCACACTTCATTCCATTGTCACGTTCACATTAACCCCCCCCCCTTTCACTTTCAATCATTGCATACTACTTGCAACCACTGAGCATGATGCCTTATCTCTCTTTCGTCTTGCACGTTCCACTTGCCAGTCTTAGACATCTACAGAAAGCACTCAGCTCTCACAAATGCAATCTCCTCAAATTCTGGGGATGAGGGCATTGAGGCGTCAGAGGAAGCATTGCCATGGCTTCCTTCTACACCAGCTCACATGCTGACACCTCAGTGGGAACCATACATTTAGAAAGTGTGGCAACACAATCTGGTGAGCCCTTCACTGCCACATCTCTACAGCTGGCCAAGGTAGAAATGATCCTGGGTAGCTGGCACTGCCAGAGATTGGGCACCTGTACAGCGCCAGGCAGAAGAGGACCTGGCGGTGTCAGTAATCAGGGACAGGAACAGAGGCAGGCATGTGGGGCAGAATGGCCCTCATAGCCCAGAGGCTGCAGCATGTTGGGTGACTGTCTGTCTCCATGGACAGGTTGGCAACTGCCTGGAGAGCCAGACTCAGCACTCTCATGGTCTGCTGGAGAGGGGTACGCATCTGTCGTCCATCACCCCAACCACTGGTCCTCAGAACTGAAGGCAGGGCAACGTGGGCAGGCGGTCAACCCAGTCTAGGTGCCCCTTCCTCACAAAGACATAGAGTGGTGCCAGGGGGCACCCAGGTGAAGGAGGAGCCACACACAAGCCCTTCAGCACTTTCCATTCAGGACACTCTGCCTGACACCCCTCCAACCCTTGGAAGTTCAAGCTAAATAAAATCAGTTTGCCTGTGGCAAGGAGCCCCTCGGCATGTCTGCCTTATCTATGATGTGGAGGTGCTGGTGTTGGACTGGGGTGGACAAAATTAAAAATCACACAACAAGCAACTGACACAGGAGCAGCCCTCCAAAAACTAGTGCTTCCAAATAAACCTGTTGGACTATAGCCTGGTGTTGTATGATTTTTAACTCTATCTTATCTAGAAAAGATACGGAGATACCTGTGTTGGACTGGGGTGTACAAAGTTAAAAGTACCAGGTTATAGTCCAACAGGTTTAATTGGAAGGACTAGCTTTCTGAGTGCTGCTCCCTCATCGGGTGGTTGTGGAGTACAGAATTGTAAGACACAGTGACGATGGAGCAGCACTCTGAAATCTAGTGCTTCCAACTAAACCTGTTGGACTATAATCTGGTGTTGTGTGAGTTTTAACTTCGTACAGTCCCAACAAGCAGTTTTGAAACCCAGAGCCATTGAGGCCGCACAGAGGATCTGAATCAGGAAGACAAACCAAGAGCATCCGAGAGAGTAGGACGCTGACCAAGCGTTATCTGAACAAGAGCTTCCAGACACAGGCCTGTTCCAAGCCAAGAGAACCGACGGCAGGAACCTCAGCAACTGGACGCACCTTAAACCTGTGTTTTCTCCAGTGGTGAGATGAAACTCCTGAGACCCCAAAGTTTCCAACCTAGATAACAGGGAGGGAAGGCGACTGTGCACGGACCTCAAGGGTAGGAAGCCTGTAGAAAGTGTCTGTGATTGAAGCTGCTGTTTAGCTTGAGTAGTATTTTAACCTCTATTTAATTTGATAGTGTATTTAATTACCATAATCTGTATAATTGTGTTAACTTCACTTTTTTTTTTGCATTTGCCTTTATTTCTTGTATCATACTTACCTTTCTGGAGTTATTTAAATGCAGAGATTCTTTTGCCCTGAAACACCTGTCTACTCCCTTCTTCATTTCACCTTCCCTGAATAAGTCCAGTGTCAGAACCAGGGATCTGAAGGTGATTCAAACCATCTAAAAATCAGCAAATTACTGATTGCAAACCAGAAACCCTATAGAGAGGAACCTCTATTATCCTAAAGACACAGGCGGGTAGTATTTTGTTTGGATAATCGAATGTTCGGATAACACAATTTAGCCAAGCATCGGGACCTTGTGATCTTGTTCAGATAATTCGAAATTTGGATAAGCGGTGTTTGGATAATTGAGGTTCCACTGTAGTACACAATGATATAATGGGAGAGAGAGGAAGAAGAAAACTTACTGAGGGCAGTTAGGAACATGGAAATTATGAACAGGAGTAGTCCATTCAGCTCTTCAAGCCTGCTTAACCAATCATATAATCATGCCTGATCTTGTAACTCAGAACCCCATGCCCAGTTTTGCCCCATATACTCTCACCCCTAAGAGCTGATTTGGCATCAATAGCTTTCTATCACAGAGAATTCCACAGGCTCAACAGCCTCTGGGTGAAGATGGTTTGCCTCATCTCAGTTTGGTGACATGGGTGAGAAAGGCTTCAGCGTCACACTCAGTTCCTGGTGTTAACATTCACTGCTTGTCAGAGTCTCTGTGAAGGCATTAAATGACTGTTCACACCATCCAGCAATACCTCGTGATCCCAGAGGGTGCAGGGATGTGCAGAGGGCAGGCGGAGCAATGTCTACACAAGGCACTGGCTCATGGCGACACCTTTATCCCTCTGTCGTTCAGCATCTCTAATGTTTGGCTCCTTCTGTGGGCAAAGGTGGAGCTGTCAGAGAGTTGGCCAGCAGTGGCAGTACCCAAGAGGTGAAACGCACAGGAAGACTCAATAGTGTAGCGCGGCCAGGGATTGGTCAGCCTGGGGACTATGTGCTGTACATTGCATGGGCCCGGGGCCAATGTTCGTTCCCTTTAAAAATCCTGTGGTTACTGTGTTTTCTGCAGCCCCCTACCTCACAGGCTGTGTCATGTCCACCCCCTCCCCCCGAGTGAGCTCACAGCCATTTCCTTCCCCATTGAGCCTGTGCACTATCCAGCACGATGGCCGGTGACAGTGAATGCTCCTCAGGGAGGTGGTTCCAGGCCCAGCCTCAATGTACCACTGAGTCCCCGAGCATCCACATCCCCTTCCTAAAAGCTTGTCCCACAATCACCACAGAATTCACACCTCCCCAACCCTGGTCTATATGAGGCTGCTCCTGCTCATCCTTCCCAGCCCCTGGCATATGAGGTGACCATGCGAGCTGTTACTGTACATTGCCTCTCCAGCCCCCTGCTATTTACAAATCAGGGGTCTCCTCCTGAATTACCCTTTACCTAGCCATTCTTTGCTGTACACCCCCTGCTGTCTCCCTTCACAACTGCATTGTGCTCTTGCCTGAAGCATGCAGCCTCCCACCAGCAAGCCAAGCAGCCAGGTTGTGTGACTTCACTAATTGGCATGACAAGACAGGAATGCTGTAAGCTGATGGGAAGCCGCTGATTGAATGAGCGCTATGACAGTAAACGAGCAGCCTGGTCCTCTCTGTGAATTGTGTACCTTTATCTATACACGAAATGATCTCACTGCAGCTTTTCAAAGATATTGGCTTGTGTGCCCTGCAATGTGAGTCTGCACTTCTAGAGTGCACTGCCAACGATTTGAGAAGTGTTAAGATGGCGATGATGCTGCCCAGCTGCCAATGTTGATGTCTTTGGAGGAAGAGCACATGTGGCTGGTACCCATTGGTTGTGTTCTCTTTATAGTTTTGTTGTAGGTATCATGAAGGCAATTTGGACCTAGCAGTGGGCTGAATTAATCAGTTACCTGCTCTGCTTTCTATTTTGGGTTTCCCTATGGTTGATGTTGCTTGGCAGATTTAGTAGTCTGGGAGATCGAATATTAATATCGCGGCAGCAGCAAGGTATTTACTCGAGTGTTAACCCACATCAATTGGCATGTCAGCACTGCCTATGGAGAATCTCACTACGCCACTCATGAGAAGCAGAAAAGATGATGATCTTATCATTGAGATGGGCCTTGTTGGACTTTGTTACTGATTCTGCCACAAATCTCCCGTAGCCCACGTTGCTCAGACACCGATAAGATTCTTCCCATAGATTCCACAGCCTATCAGAAATCATGTGACCAAGATGAAAAATTCGGTACAATGTGATACTAATTTGGCAATAAACAATTTGAGAAGCTCCTTTTCTCCTCTCCTTTATTTTCTGTAAAGCAATCCAGTCAGTCACACCCCCTTTGTCCACCCCTAGACCTCTGTAAGTCTACTTCTGTCAAGTGTCCATCCAATTTCCCTTTGGAATCATTGACCATCTCTGCTTCCTCCATCCTTAGAGGCAGCAGTTCCAGCTCTTTACCAGCTCTTATTTGAAAAAAGGTTCTTCCTCAAATTCCCCCTGCACTTGTTGTGGCCCCAGATCTTGTATAATCAGCTCATGGGACACGTTTCTCTTTATCCAACTTACCTAATCCTGCCTCTTCTACACTGCTATCACATCTCAGACCAGCTCTTCCATCCCTTTTACACTTCCATATATATTTTTAAACATTCATTTATGGGATATGGGCATCGCTGGCTGGGCCAGCATTTTCTGCTCATCCCTAGTTGCCTTTGAGAAGTTGGTGGTGAATTTTTACTGTCCATTTGGTGTGGGCAGACCCATACGGCTGTTAGCAAGGGAAGTCCAGAATTGTGAAGGGAACGTGTAGGTATATCTGCTGCACTTATCTTAGATGGAAGTAGACTTTGGAAGGTTCTTTTTCAAAAGCGGCTTGGTGAATTTTTGCAGTGCATCTTGTAGGTAGTAGACACTGCTGGGACTGTGTGTTGGCGATGGAGGGAGTGGATGTGGTGCCAATCAAGCAGGCTGCTTTGTCCTGGGTGGTGTCAAGCTTCTTTAGTGTTGTTGGAGCTGCACTCATCCAGGCAAGTGGGGAGTATCTTACTCCTGACTTGTGCCTTGTAGATGGTTGACAGACTTTGAGGACACAGGAGGTGAGTTACTTGTAATTTAGGATTCTTAGCCTCTGAGCTACTTTTGTAGCCACTGTACTTGCATGGCTAGTCTAGTTCAGCTTCTGGTCAATGGTAACACCTGTTGATAGTGCATGTTCCAGTGCTAGTAACAGTATTGACTATTAGGAAGTAATGGTGAGCTGCCCCATTGGGAGAGATGGTCATTACCTTGCACTTGTTCAATAAAAATGGTATTTGTAGCTGTCAATCCAAGCCTGGAGATTGTCCAGGTCTTGCTGCATTGGACATGGAACTATTTCAGATATGAGAGATATTATAAATGATGCTGAACATTGTGCAACCAATAGCAAACATGCCACTTCGGACCTTAAGATGGAGGGAAGGTGAAGGAGTATCGAAACATTCTTTTTATTTGTTTTTAGATTCCCTACAGTGTGGAAAAGGCCCTTTGGCCTAACCAGTCCACACTGACCATCCAAAGAAGTAACCCACCCAGACCCATTTCCCTCTGAGTAATGCACCTAACGCTATGGGCAATTTAGCATGGCCAATCCGCCTGACCTGCACATCTTTGGACTGTGGGAGGAAACCGGAGCACCCGGAGGAAACCCACACAGACACATGGAGAATATGCAAACTCCACACAGTCAGTTAACCGAGACTGGAATTGAACCTGGGACTGTGGTGCTGTGAGGCAGCGGTGCTAAGCACTGAGCCACCGTGCCACCCAATTCCAGTTTGTTTTAAATTCATAACTTTTGTTGCCTTTTCATTTCTCTTATTTAATCTTTAAGTTTGCACATATGTTTAAGTTTGTCCTAATACTTATATTTACTCAGTGAAGTTCATTGTCCTGGATACTTTAGAAGCATCCCGTTTTCCTACCAGGTGATGTGCTTTCCAGCACCAGGGACAGCTCCACCTGAGGGAGATGGGGATGCTGTTGCCACTCTCTTAGGTTCTCATCTTTTTCTCTCTATATTCTTTTTTTTCCACATCAATCTGTTCAGAGATGTCACTACACACATCTAGGGTTACTGAGGAGAGCTGAGGCATTGGTTCCTGATAATTATTTCCATGGCTTTATGTTGGGGTGGTGTTTCCCACAGAAGAGAGAAGGTCCCCTTGAAATCCAAGAGACAATAAGTCTCCCGTGAATTTCTCAATAGTTTCCTTTGAGACTCCTGATGATGGCAATGGGTTTCCATATATATCCATCACCCCAAGAGACCAAAGTACATTCCTGGCATAAAAAAAGACTTACAGATTAATAAGTATTCCTTGGACTCAATGATAAGGATTCATCTTGTAGGTAGTAGACACTGCTGGGACAAGATGAATCCTTATCATTGAGTCCAAGGAATACTTATTAATCTGTAAGACTGTAAGTCTTATCACCACTGGCAAGGAAGAAAATAAAGATGATAATTGGACTATTGGAAATAAGTGTTCCAAAATATAGTGACAATACTCTGTTCAAGATCTGAGATCCAGTGCCTGGTTAACTCCTGTTCTTATAGTTCAATCTTTATGGTAATGGCTCTGTTTTAACTATTTCTTGAGCTATTGCCAATGACTATGATGATTGGTGTGTTTGGCACTGATGAGCTATAATAGAGAAAATACGTCAAAATTTATAATCTCAAATGTCAACAAGCCAGCATGTATTCTGAGATGTGATGCCCTGCAGTGCTGCTGAACAGAATGGTCGAAGGAATCTCTTCAGGCTGCCTCATACAACATATAGAAACTGGCTGAGGGTGGATTTAAGGTGTGGAATATGTCATATACTTTCTTATTCACTTGATACGAGGGGCTGCAGCCCAGAGAGGAGACTGAACAGATGGGAAGTGGGTCTTTCAGCCAGTGGGCATCTTCACAATATGCACCAGGAAAGGCCTGGGATTCCAGGTTCAAACTGAGCTGACAGTAATACCCCCCACCCTCCATCCCCAAATCAGCAAGACAGGATCATTTGGGTTTGTAATTAGATTTGGGCTGGAGAATTTTAGTCAATGCTCCCACAGAGAAATGCATTGAGTTTACCAGGATTTGTAAACCACATGCTTTAGTTAAAAATCAGCAAGTGTAGAAATTATTCTTGGGAGTTAGTGCAATGTAGACAGTATTGATCAATAACTCTCCATTCTCCATCAATCATCAGTTTTATCAACTCTTGTGTATAACAGGCAATTGATCACTACCTGCAGGGCTTGATGATCTCGTCGCAAATATTGTGGTCAGTTTTGGTCTTCTTGTCTAAGAGAGAATGTAAATTCATTGGAAATGTTTTGGGGGAGGGTTACAAATTGATTCCTGGGTTTAATGGGTTCCTCAGTATTTGAGGATAGCTTGGACAGTTTGGACTTGTTTCCAAATTAGTTTAGAAGTGTGAGGGGTGACTCGACTGAAGTGTACAATATCCTGAATGGCCTTGGCAAGGTGGACATGGCAATGATTTTTCCTCTTGTGGGTGAGGAGGTAGTGTTTTAAATCAGGAATTAGTCTTTTCAGACTGAGATGAGGAAAACAGCTTTTTATCTTTCAGAGGGTTGTGTGGCTTCAGAAGTATTTCCCTCAGAAGACAATGTAGGCAGGTTCATTTTTTTTAAGGCAATGAAAGATTTTTGTTGGTTAGGGGAATCAAAGCTTACTGGGCCCAGATGGAAACATAGAATTTGAAACACAAATGGATCAGCTGTGATTTGAGAGAACGGTGGATCAGGCTCAAGGGGCAGCATGGTCAACTCAAAACCCGATCTACGTTCTGCAGTCCAGAGGCAATGCTGCATGAGTAGGTAGGCTGCAGAATACAACCACATGATGGCATCACATCAGTTGGGGGTTGTGAATAGGGAGTAACAGGAGGGGTAAGCAAATGGGAGTCAGCCCAACCTGAGCTTTCCAATGAAGTTTTCTCCCCCTCGGGACAGGTCTGTTGGATCAATTGAAATGAGGTAGTTGGATGTCTTGCTCCTTTTCCGCTTCCTCCCAGCCAACAAGAAAACCTGGGACAAGAGAGACAGACGCATTTAGACAGCGGTTAATACCCAGAGGAGGCAATTGTGTAGCGTCTGCATTGACATTCCAAACAGACATCAGGTTAATCCAGACTGGCCTATATTACAGCACAGGGGACAGCATGTTTCCAATTGTGGACAGATATAAAATAAGCTCGAAGGTTGTATACTGCAATCAAATGAATAATCTCCGTTGTCACTATGTGTCTGTGTATTAATGTCATTTTATATATGAATGTGTTTGTGGCTATCCTGATAACCCGACTGACAGAGCTCCTAACTCCAGTGTGCAATTCCTACAGTTACTGACACTCCCCATTCTCTGATAACTTTAAAAAGTAACTCTGTGAAATAAAGGAACTTTCTACAACTTTGTTTCTGCTGGGGTTTGAATGATAATAAACAGTGCCCACATTGCAGTTCCGTGCCACTCAAATTTTGCTGGGTGAAGAGAAATCCATTGATGTACATTGAATATTATCTGATAAATCACACACAGTACCCCACTGTTCTCACAGGAGATATCTACTTGTACCCTTCCCCCATCCCTTTGTCAGCAAGAACTAAGGATGGACTGACAACATGTGGAGCTCTGTGCTGAAGATGACAGTGTGTGGAGCTCCATGCTGAGACCGACACTGTGTGGAGCTCTATGCTGAGATGCCAGCATGTGGAGCTCCATGCTCAGGCCAACAGTGTGTGGAGCTCCATGCTGAAACTGACACTGTGTGGAGTTCTATACTGAAACAACAGCATATGGAGCTCAGTGCTCCGACCGACAGTGTGTGGAACTCTATGCTGAGATGCCAGCATGTGGAGCTCCATGCTCAGACCAACAGTGTGTGGAGCTCAATGCTGAGACTGACAGCATGTGGAGCTCTGCATTCAGACTGACAGTGTGTGGAGCTCCGAGCTCAGACCGACAGTGTGGAGCTTCGTGCTCAGACCGACAGTGTGTGGAGCTCCGTGCTCAGACCAACAGTGTGTGGAGCTCCTTGCTCAGATCGACAGTATGTGGAGCTCCGTGCTCAGACCGACAGTGTGTGGAGCTCCGTGCTCAGATCGACAGCATGTGGATCTCCATGCCCAGACCGACAGTGTGTGGAGCTCCGCACTGAGACTGACTGCGTGTGGAGCTCCGCACTGAGACTGACTGCATGTGGAGCTGCATGCTGAATAGAGTGAGTAAGAGATGTAGAGATAGGGTTAGTGGGAGGTATCCTTTTTCTAGGATGTGGGATTTCAAGATTGGGGCATGTTTTTAAGGTGAGAGGAAAGAGATTTAAAACGACAGTGGCAAATGTCTTACACAGAGGGTAGTCCACATGTAGAATGAACTTCTAAAGGAAATAATGGATGTGGGCACGGTTACATTTAAAAAAATTTAGATAAGTACTTGAATAAGAAATGTTTGGAAGGATATGGACCTGGAGCAAGCAGGTGGAACTAGTTTTGATAGGGATTACAGTTGGCATGGACTGGTTGTCCTGAAGAGTCTGTCCCTGTGCTGTGTGACTCTATGACTAAGAGGGAGTCCATAAATATTGTGTATTGGAACTTTCAAGACGTATTTGATAAGTTTAATGAGATGCTATCCTTTATTGTGAGAGGAATTGAACATTAAAGAAAGGATGTTATGAATCAGATACAGATGGTGTCTCAAATACTATGTCTAATTTTGGTCTACTTATTTAGAAGATAGAATCCCTACAGAGTGAAAACAGGCCCTTCGGCCCAACAAGTCCGCACTGAGTCTCTGAAGAGTAACCCACCCAGACCCATTCCCCTATATTTACCCTTGACTACTGCCCCTAACCTACACATCCCTGGACACTGTGGGCAATTCAGCATGGGCAATTCACCCAGCCCGCACATCATTGGACTGTGGGAGGAAACCCACACAGACACAGGGAGAATGTGCAAACTCCACACAGACAGTGGCCCGAGGCTGAGATTGAACCTGGTGCTGTGAGGCAACAGTGTTAACCACTGAGTTACTGTGCCACTCCATTTACAGAGAGGTGTAAATGGAGGCATTTTGGAGGGAATTTTCCAGATTGCCTCCTTGATTGAGTGAATTGTCTCTGGGGGACAGAGTACAGGCTGGGCCTAGCTCCACTGGGGGTTAGAAGAATGAGAGTTGGTTGATTGAAGTGCATAAGGTTCTGAATGGTGTTGACCAAGTGACAGGGATGAGAAGTCTTTTCTCTCTCAGTGGGAAGTGTGTTTTTGAAACATCAGAAATCGGCAGAGGTAGGATCTTTGAACTTATTTCAAATTGAGGTGGATGTGGGAAGTGTTAGGTAGTGGAAACAAATGTTACTGGGTTAAGTAGGAGCTTGGGATTCATTAAAATAAAACAATTAGTCATGATCTAGCGGAGTGGTGGATCAGACTTGTGGGGCTGAATGGCCTAATTCCAGTTCTATTTCAGGAGATTATGAAGTAGGTTATTGTGGATAATCTTAACATGGATTGAGGGTTGGAGAAAGGATTGGAAAGATAGAGCAGGAATAAGTGGGTCATTTTTGGCTTGGCACGAGATAATGAATAGACTGCTGCATGGATCTTCCCCTGCCACTGCAGGAACTGCAAAACCTGCACCCACACCTCCCCCCTCACCTCCATCCAAGGCCCAAAAGGAGCCTTCCACATCCATCATTACCTGCATATCCACTAATATCATTTATTATATCCGTTGCTCCCGATGCAGTCTCCTCTCCATTGGGGAGTCTGGGCGCCTCCTAGCAGAGCGCTTTAGGGAACATCTCCGGGACACCCGCACCAATCAACCACACCACCCTGTGGCCCAACATTTCAACTCCCTCTCCCACTCTGCCGAGGACATGGAGGTCCTGGCCTCCTTCACCACCGCTCCCTCACCACCAGACGCCTGGAGGAAGAACGCCTCATCTTCCGCCTCGGAACACTTCAACCCCAGGGCATCAATGTGGACTTCAACAGTTTCCTCTTTTCCCCTTCCCCCACCTCACCCCAGTTCCAAACTTCCAGCTCAGCTCTGTCCCCATGATTTGTCCTACCTGCCTATCTTTTCCACCTATCCATTCCACCCTCCTCCCTGACCTATCACCTTCATCCCCTCCCCCACTCACCTATTGTACTCTATGCTACTTTCTCCCCACCCCCACTCTCCTCTAGCTTATCTCTCCACGCTTCAGGCTCTCTGCCTTTATTCCTGATGAAGGGCTTTTGCTCGAAACGTTGACTTTACTGCCCCTCGGATGCTGCCTGAACTGCTGTGCTCTTCCAGCACCACTGATCCAGATGCTGCATGGATCTCAGCAGCAGAGCCGGCACCAATCTGTCAACAAAGAGAGAATAGAACATTTCCACGACTATACTAAGCTAGATTAGAAGGTAAACTGCAAGCAGGACAGAATGAGACTTCTAAGGTATGTAGACAGAATAAATGAGTGATCCAGAACACAGCAGTTTGAGTACAATGTGGGGAAATGTGAGATTTTGGATGGAAAGAAAGGAAGATAGATTATTTTGAAATGGTGAGAGAGTGGGATATGATGATATGGAGCTTGGATGTCATTGTATATGAATGACAGGAATGTAACATGCAGCTACAGTAAGTAGGTTAGGGAAGCAAATGGCCTGTTAGTCTTTATTACAAAGGAATGGGAATAAAGAAGTGACAAAGTCTGACTGCAATTGTACAGGACATTGGTGAAAGTAGTAACCCAGTAGGGAAAAGCAGCAAGACTTGCAAATTGCACATACTGGTCTGACTAGTGTTGCCAACTTCAAAATTGTGCTCCAGTGTCACCTATCGGTTCATTTCCAAGTGTTACCAGATTCTTATGGTTTTTCTCCCCTCCAGGAGTAAGTTACTGTGTATAGTCTGATCGCCCAATCAAGCAATGAACATAGGCAAAAAGTGAGGACTGCAGATGCTGGAAATCAGAGTCGAGATTAGAGTGGTGCTGGAAAAGCACAGCAGGTCAGGCAGCATCCGAGGAGCAGGAAAATCGACGTTTCGGGCAGGAGCCCTTCAACAAGGATGAACATACGTAACTTGGAAGAAATGTAAGGAAAATTCATCAAAATGATTCCTGGGAGAAGGGGATTATCCTATAAGGAGTGTTTGAGTAAACAAGGATGGCATTCCCTACAGAATCAGAAGAGTTCTAATTGAAATGTATAAAATTCCCAAGGTTCGTGATAACTCAAATCCTGTCAGGATATTTGCCTGGTGAAGGGACCTAGAACTGTGATATCCAATACACTAACTACCTGTCACATGTGGCGAAATTCTTAGAGATGTGGTAAATCAATGCTGTTCACTTTTAGAACTGCATTGCATCGTGTTATAGTTGCAATCATAGATGTAGTTATGGATATCCCATACTGGACAGTTAATACACATCTGTCCTTAAAGGAGCAAGGGTGAGGCAAACGCATCAATATTAGACAGAACTTACAGATTGATCAGGCCACAGCTGTGTTTATCAGTTGTTCAGTTGTTAGCTGGTTTTCAGTTGTTAGCTTCCTCGTTAATTGAATACATGTTCAATGAAACAAGAAAACTAATTGGAAGACAAGTTGGGGGGTGGGGGTGGGGGTGGTCAGATCAGAACCAGAAATGTTCCTCACACTTCATAAAAGGAGAGGCAGAGCTAAGATCCAGACTGCTGCCCACTGCAACACCTTTTATTCGGAGCATGTGAGATGTGTTAAAGAGGAAGTTGTTCAGTCAGAGAATGGAGGAGCTTGGGGCTGAATAGAAACCAATTAGGTCTCTATTCAAGAGAAAGGTCATGAACCCTGAAACTGTCCTGGTGGGGGGAATGGAGGTACTGGATATCTGTGATAAGGGGAGATGGATAAGACCAAGAAATTGGAAACTGCTAAAATGAGAGATGACATCAGAAGAGTTATGGATATAGGAGGGCAGAGACTGAATAAAAGGGCAAAAGTAGAGGCAAGATAGGAAGGAACCAGTTCAATCAATCTGAAATGAAAAGTCCCCAGAGGATTTTGTGGATTTTGTAAATGAGACAGAAGTAATGTTCTTTATGATTGGCTGACTATGAAGAAGGAAGCAAATTAAAATGTTAATGCTGTTTCTCCTCACTCAGATGCTGCTTGACTTTTGGAGTATTTCCGGCATTTTCTGTTTTTATTTCAGATCTTCAATATCTGCAGAATTCTGTTTTTGGAATTAATCATCATTGCAACCTTCTCCATCCCTGTTCTCTCCCTGGGATGCACTCAGATCTGGAAAGGCATACTGTGAAGTGGTTTGACAGCAGGACCAGCATTTGGAAGGAGAGTGGCCCCTTTCATCTTACAATGTTGCTGTAGTATTGTGGGATGGGATGTTAACTGAAGAATAGGGTTTTGTTTACCTGAAATTGGCAACTTTGTCAAACATTTGTGTTGAGTAAGTTGCACACAGCACCACAAGACTGCCAGTAAGGGTTCAAATACACAATTTTCCTAAGATTATATAGCAACATTCAAATGCAAATAGCCTTCATCTCAATAGTTCTGCTGAAACAAGCAACTGAAATGATATTTTTTTAAACATCATGAGCTGTGGGTATCATTAGCAAGGGCAGTATTTGTTGCTCATCTCTAATTGCCCTCAAACTAAGTGGCTTTCTAGGTCTTTTGTGGGAAAGTTAGGAATGAATGACACTAGAGTGGGCCTGGAGTTACTTATAGGTCAGACCCGGTAAGGATAGCAGATTCTTCCTCAAGGGATCTTGGTGAACCAGATGGGGTTTTACAATGACTGATCATTGTTTCATGCTTGATACCGTGATTAACTTTATATTCCAGATTTGTCAGTTGGATTCAAGGTTGCTTGAAGCTATTAAAGCATTAACCTGGGTTTCTCGTATAGTTACATTATCATTGCACCATAGAAGCTAAAGGTCTATAGAATGTTCAGATGCTGGTTTCAGAAATGTCTCGTAATACAACATAAAAGGCATGAGTCAAAGCACTGAAGGCAAAACGTAAAGATTTTTCAACTCTTTCCCTCCAAAGTTTCCTAATATATCAATTCTGATAAAATACAAAGTTAACTCTTGAACAAATTTGAATTTCTTAAAAAATAAATTGAAACATATTGTCAGAAGGGAACACTTCAATTCACAGATTGTCACCACCCGATGATAGTATGTGGAACAGACTTGCCTTGTGGAGTAGTTAGTTACGAAACCTTTTTGAAGTTGTTCACCTGGCTGTTTCACTGAGTTTGTTGGTCTTGAGTGCAGAGGGTTTCAATTTAATAACCTAGTTCCAAAAGCTTGTGCTGTTGATTTATTGACATCGCAGGCATTTTGTGCCATGAGCCAACATTGGGACAACATTGACGTTTGGCAAATATCAAAATCCTGTTGGTCAGGACCAATGTAGAATCAGACTGAAGGCTTGGCTGTTAATGACTGTGATAAAGAGACATTTCTTCATTTGGATTGTTGTGAATCTTTGGAATTGTCTCTCCCAGTGGATTGTGGACTCTTAGTCATTGAATATATTAAAGACAGAATGATGGATCTTTGCTTATGAAGAAAATTCAGAAATATGGAGTTAAAAATCACACAACACCAGGTTATAGTCCAACAGGTTTAATTGGAAGCACTAGCTTTCAGAGTGCTGCTTCTTCATCAGGTGGTTGTGGGGGATACAATTGTAAGGCACAGAATTTATAGCAAAAGTTTACAGTGTGATGTAACTGAAATTATACATTGAAAAATACCTCAATTGTTTGTTGAGTCTTTCATCTGTTCGAATACTATGATCGTTTCACTTCTTTCATGTGTAAATCACAAAACCTTTTTTTAATAAGTTGCATTCTCAGTTTAACTGTAACAATTGGTGATAGCTAGACAATATGTTGAAGGTGTTAGCCCCCTGCATTCTCTGTCTATGCCATGATGTTTAGATTCATTCTAATCTAGAAAGTGAGATAACAGAATTTTGCATGAATTCATGCAGTTTTTGAGCAAAGTACAATGTAACTCTGCAAGTACAAATTCACCCCACAAAAGTATATGTGTGTCTGTGTGTGTGTGTGTGTGTGTCTGTTTGTCTGTCTGTCTGGGTTGGGGGGGTTGTGACACTCAGTAGACAATCAAGGTATTTCTCAATGTATAATTTCAGTTACATCACACTGTAAACCTTTGCTATAAATTCTGTCTCTTACAATTGCATCCTCCACAACCACCTGATGAAGGAGCGTCGCTCCGAAAGCTAGTGCTTCCAATTAAACCTGTTGGACTATAACCTGGCGTGATTTTTAACTTTGTACACTCCAGTCCAACACCAGCATCTCCAAATCAGAAATATGGAGATAGTACTGGAAAGGAGAGTTAAGGTGGATGATCAGCTATGACCTCATAAATGGTGGAGCCAATTCAAAGGTTCAATTAGTGTATTGTGTTCCAATTTCTTATGTTCCTAAGAGGCTTAGTGTGTCAAACTCCTGTGCTGAGGTCCCAAATAGGATTCTGTGCTGAAGCTTTGTACTGGAGCTCTGTGCTGGAGCTCTGTGGTGAGGCTCTGTGCTGGAGCTCTGTGCTGAAGCTCTGTGGTGAGGCTCTGCGCTGGAGCTCATTTCGAGCTCCATGATGGAGCTCTATGCTAGAGAATTGTGCTGAGGTTCATTTGGAACTCTGTGCTGAGGCTGTGTAATGAGGTTCATTGGGAACTCTGTGCTGAGGCTCTCTGCTGACTGTATGGACTATATTAATTTTCATGATTGCTCCATTTGTAATTGATATTTTGAAAGCTGATCTTTTGTAGACAATTGGAACAATGACTAGTTCCTACCAACAAGTGGAAAACAACATCATTGCTTGTTAAAACCTTGTCTGACTGTAAACTGTTCCTCACTTGCCTAGTGTTGTTCCCTTTCAAGCATCTTCTGTTTTAACTATGAAGATGGACATCAATCTTGCTAAGGATAGTGATAGTTCATTCTGAGAAATTCCTGAGGTCAACTCTGAGGTAAAAGCTGAGCCCCAGTCCTATCCAAACCAAACCTGAGGGTTCACCTCGAACAGCAGCAGCTAAAGGAACTTAGCTACTTTCTCAGTAGACTTGCTCTACCTTTTTACTCTCATCTGTGTCCAGGTGCAGGTAATAGGTTGGATAAAGGCCTCGGTCCATGCCTTTCTTGTCTCTTGTGACTCTGCATTTGATTGTCACGCCTTGCGCTGCAGGTGTCAAGACAAACTTCTCCAGGTCATTAATCTCCACAATGGGTGACTCAGCCCGAGATATGACACTGTCCTAGAAACAAACAGAAACTGGGGAATTATCTGCTGCATGCTGGATCTTGATTCGACCCTCTCTGTCCTGCTGTGGGAGACACATCCTTCTCCCATTTTCAGTTGAGCTATCACTGGATGCTCCAGTACACCTTACCCTCGATCCACGTGGGAGTATCAACATCACAATTCATCAACAACACTAATGAGGTTTTTTTTGTGTAATCTCTTAATATTATTAGCTAGTCAGGATTGATGGTGGGAATGATAACTTATAGCTGGATTTTGCAGTAACCAATCTCATTTGAAGCAGCAGCCATTATAAATGACAAGTTTCATGAACATGCCATGGCTGACTTGGAGACCAGGGGATGATACGAAACAATATACAGTCAAACAGTCTGGAGGCTTTTTGCCTGGCGCTAGGTAGGAGTGGAGTAAGGGCTTCTGGAATAATCAGTGGTTTAGGAATGAGTCTATCCAGTTAGAGAAGCCTATGGGTTTTAGATTAGATTACTTACAGTTTGGAAACAGGCCCTACAAGTCCACACCGACCCGCCGAAGCGCAACCCACCCATACCCCTACATTTACCCATTACCTAACACTACAGGCAATTTAGCATGACCAATTCACCTGACCCGCACATCTTTGGACTGTGGGAGGAAACCGGAGCACTCGGAGGAAACCCACGCAGACACGGGGAGAACGTGCAAACTCCACACAGTCAGTTGCCTGAGGTGGGAATTGAACCCAGGTCTCCGGCGCTGTGAGGCAGCAGTGCTAACCACTGTGCCACCGTGCCGCCCAATGAGGGTTCCTCATTGTGCACAGAGGAACACTGTGAGACATGCTCAAACCCAGGAGGACAAGGTTTAAATTTACCCTTTGGGATTTTGACCAGATGCTTGCTGCTGGGTTGGCCACACTGCTAACTGGCCGGTTAGGATGTCTTTGGGATCCTAAGATTCTGGTTCACATTAATCTACAAGATGATTCAGGATGCCCACATTTCTAAAAGAAAACAGGAATCTTGAAAACGCAGTGGTTTGGGAACTCTAACTTTGTATCTGTATCCTTCTTTCCCAGTTCTGACTGGGTGTGAGGATCTAAAATTTCTCAACAAGATGATTGCAATTGACACATTGTTATAATCCACCAGTCTACCTCCATTTTCTTAGGGATGAGGTGTGTTGGGTTCCCAAGTTGATGGATGATGTTGGAGATATACATTTAACAGACAATGCAACCAGTATATGGCTAGGGCCAAAACCCTCATGGTCATCTCAATCCCTGTCCTATCTCAATGCCTATCTCCTTATTTATGACTTGTGAGACTTGCAGAGACTAATCATTTCTATCACTTTTGATACATAAAGCCTTAAGAGGAAGTCATGTGTCAAAAAAAATTCTTATTACATTCATTGTCATCAAAACTTGTTCATAGCAAGATTGTTAATGGCCTCTTCTGTGGTCATTCCCAGTCTTAGACTGTCACACTTACTCCATTATTCTGGAATTAATGAGAGGCAGTGGTAATGTCTGTGGACTGGTGATCCATAGGCTCAGGCTAATGCTTTACGGACACAGGTTCAAATCCTGTTCCTAACACTGGTAGAATTTAAATACAATTAATAAACCTAGAATTAAAAGCTGGTCTCAGTAATGGTGACTATGAAGTTACCATTGTTTGTTGTAGAAACCCATCTGTTTCACCAATGGAAGGAAATGTGTCACGTTTAGTTGGCCCAGATCTGAGTCCAGACCCATTTACCTTCCCTCTGAAATGGTTTAGCAAGGGTAATTAGGGATGGGCAACAGGTAATGCCCACATAATTTTAAAAACTGCACCTTCTATCCATTGGTCGGTCTCAGTTTCCCCGACTATTAATGAACCAGTTTCCCAGTTGGTAGGAGGTTAACTGAACAAGGGATGATCATGAAATATTTCATCAAGGAGTAAACTTACATTGTTCGACCTTTTCTTTGAAGCTTTGCCCTTTTTGTTGCTGTTCCTTTGTGTGCTCGACTCATCCTCATCGTTGGATCCTATGAAATTGAGAGAGACATGGTCACAGGCTGTCAATCTATCACAAACCAATGTTGTGGTGGGTATCAGGGACTCCGTACTTTATACCAAAGTGAAATACTGCGGTTGCTGGAAGTCTGAAGTAAAAAGATAATTCCATTTTTGCTAAGCTTTCCTTATCCCTTAGGCAAGGAGTTCTCAATATAGCAATGTAGGCCTTCTACTGAAAAGAGTCTTGATTTTAAAAGCTAAAGTAATGCAAATAAAAATTAATTCATTGCATGCAAAGTAATGAAAGTGCCTAAGGCTACACCCATCAGTCCCAAAGACTGCTCGGTATACCTCAGATAACCCAGGAAGGGTAAGGCATCTCAAGAATGTTGATTAACAGGTGAAGATCACCACTTTATGATGTGACTATGTTGCAATTATACGAGTGGTGTTAGACACTAACACGATCTCCCTTGTCATCATGTCAAAAAGATCTTGTTTTTCACTAACTCCAGGTTATTATTCCAGCAAGATAACTCATTGCTTTGGATATGTAGTAACCACTTGAATTGATATTCAATATTTTGCCTGTGGTTCTGATTGTCAGCAACTGGCCTAGACTTCTTTGAAAGCTAAAGTCAGTGAACGAACTGGAAGTGCAGCAGCAGAAAAGGAGGAAAGCCAACAGCTTCAAGTTGATAAAGATTGTGATGCTGGAGAGAGCACGCCAGGTCAGGCAGCATCCCAAGTGCAGGAGGGTCAAGGTTTCAGGCAGAACCTTTGAAGTTCTCGTCCAACTCATACTCCAAGTCACTCCTACTTGGAACTACGTTGGCTGAACAGCTAAAGTTGCAACACTGTTCCTTTGGACAATATCTCGTCAGCAGCATTTTGGGTGAACTTGTAGAATGTGGATTGCAGTGACACAAGAAGGAAACCCATTTAGAATGTTCTCAAGTGAAATTAGGGATGGGCAATAAATGCTGACTTATCCAGTAATGCATACCAGGGAATGCATCAAAAAGAAAATATTCTGAAGGATATTGGGCATTGCATTATCAGATGCATTGTGTCAGAATAAGTGTGATGGCATTCTTATCATCCTTCAGTCTTGATATGGAAATGTTCCCATTGTTGTAGCCACTAATGAGATGGTAATACCTCCTCCTGGGATAGACCATAACTATATTCATACACTGCTGGAATTCAAGCAATGATTCAACTTAGGTCCACCATTCAGCTCAGGGTCTCTGCACTAAACGTAAAAGGAGAGCCACTGTAGGGCCAGACCACCACATGGTTTCCCCCTCACTAGAGAGAGAGAGAGAGATGGCTGGTGCTAGTTTAACCTGAGGGTCACCATGCCTCAGGCAAGGAGAATGGTGGAGAAGGCAGGACTTTCATGGTGATCTCAGCACTAATTGGAGACAGAATGACATTGCAGAGACCAGGACAAAACAAAATGTCAGGGGCATGAAACGGTGATTCACATCCTGTGCAATCTCAGAGAGCCTGCAGCTTCTCACATGCTGACCTGGCAATGGAATGGACAGCAACTGTGGAATGTGTGGTGATAGTATTTCCAAGACAGGGACACTTTTATCTGACCTTTGGTGAAAGAGAGCAGGAACTTTACAGAAACGATGCAAAGCAACATTTTCTCAGGATTTGTTGTTGGATCTTATCTTGGGAGATGTGTGAATCTTGGTGAAGATCCTATTGACAATGGTTTTCACTCTCTTACACATGATTGACAATGGGATGTCATTTTATGTCAGCTCCAATCCGTTAACCATCTTTCCCATGTGAGTGCAGCGCCCTGACCACTAATCAATTACTTCCTCGCTTAAGACCTCGAAAGTGAATTGAATTATGTCCTCACCAGACCACCCAAAATCTGATGATCATCCAGCGCTGGGTGCAGGAACCTTGGACCTAGCAAAAGTAGCAGCATCAGCACTGAGAGCAATTAACTCTGTTTGAACATCATTCAAATCTGGGGACTGTTGTGTATGGAGAATGTCATTGTGCATTTTATCCACTTGAGGCTACCATGTGTACATGTACCAGCAGAAGGAGTCTACTAGGAAACGGTCATAAAAGATCCATGATTAACAGCTTGTGCTTTTTTGATTCTAAATAGAGTCAGCGTCATAGAGATGTACAGCATGGAAACAGACACTTTGGTCCAACCCGTCCATGCCAACCAGATATCCCAACCCAATCTAGTCCCACCTGCCAGCACTCGGCCCATATCCCTCCAAACCCTTCCTGTTCATATACCCATCCAAATGCCTCTTAAGTTTGCAATTGTACCAGCCTCCACCACTTCCTCTGGCAGCTCATTCCACACATGTACCACCCTCTGTGTGAAAAAGTTGCCCCTTAGGTCTCTTTTATATCTTTCCCCTCTCACCCTGAAACTATGCCCTCCAGTTCTGGACTCCCTGACCCCAGGGAAAAGACTTTGCCTATTTACCCTATCCATACACCTCATAATTTTGTAAATCTCTATAAGGTCACCCCCCAGCCTCCGATGCTCCAGGGAAAACAGCCCCAGTCTTTTCAGCCTCTCCCTGTAGCTCAGATCCTCCAACTCTGGCAACATCCTTGTAAATCTTTTCTGAACCCTTTCAAGTTTCACAACATCTTTCCAATAGGAAGGAGACCAGAATTGCACACAATATTTGGCTAAATACATTATTGTGTCTGTTCAAAGAAAACCTTACAGGTATGGATATAAACTATCAGCATAGTGCTAGCTAATCAAATCAATGACACCAAACAGATATTCTCACACTCACCACCATCTTAAGGTATGAGAGAATATCAATGACATTTGTTTCTTCATTAAGATTCTTGGAAAGACTTAAGCATTTGTGATTTTCCTTTTCTCTATAAGCAATATTGAAAGCTGTGGCTGAAAGGTTCAATTCCACATTACAAGATTGCTTAAAGATTAAAAAGAAAGCAAGGGAGAAGGTGATTTATATCAGAAAAAAAGGGATGACATCAAAGTTTGTTCATATAAAAGCCTCGAGATTTCAGGAGGTGGAGGTGATGTTGTGAGCGAGTTGATTCACAGCTGTAATGTCCTACATTAGGCAGAACAGATAGCCTGATGGCTTGGAGGAGGTTGGCAGTGGTAAACCCTTGGAGACAGTGAGGTCTGCAGTTCCTGGAGATCAGAGTTGATAGTGTGTTGCTGGAAAAGCACAGCAGATCAGGCAGCATCCGAGGAGCAGGAGAATTGATGTTTTGGGCTGGAGCCCTTCATCAGGAATGAACGATAACCCCTTGGAAAGGGTTCCCGTTTTTCCTCATGCTGGAGTACTATGAAAGGGGAAAACAGAATGGGTGAAATGGCTGATCAATTTGATAATACTGAAGCTACACCATTAGGCAAACGTATAGTGCAACTTGTAGACAGCATGTGGGAACCATAGCTATCACCATAGTCCAAATGAGTAAGCTGTTTGTTCAGGTTCTGCTAAAAAAAAGATCACATCTGAGGGATAGCCTTATTGATTGCGGGGGATGAATGGGCTAAGAGTGGTGTGGAAGGCTGAGGCAATCTCGGTGAAGTAATAAACTACAGTGACTGAAACAGTCGTAACCTTTCTTTTTGCTCTTGCTGTCCTTTTTGGCTGAACCAGCCTGGAACATGTCAGCTGTGTTCTTCATCTTTGTCTTCTTCGCTTTGGTGGATTTTACATTGGGCTCTGAGTCTTCATTCTCATCCCGTATTGAATGGCCTCCTGGGTGACAGAGACAGGAAGTATGGAAGGAAAGAACAGAAAGGTTGACAGAGTAATTCAAAAGACAGACAGAATCAGGTGATTCAATAGACAATAGACAATAGACAATAGGTGCAGGAGTAGGCCATTCAGCCCTTTGAGCCTGCACCGCCATTCAATATGATCATGGCTGATCATTCCTAATCAGTATCCGCTTCCTGCCTTACCTCCATATCCCTTGATTCCACTATCTTTGAGAGCTCTATCCAAGTCTTTCTTAAATGAATCCAGAGACTGGAGCTCCACTGCCCTCTGGGGCAGAGCATTCCATACGGCCATCACTCTCTGGGTGAAGAAGTTTCTCCTCATCTCTGTCCTAAATGGTCTACCTCGTATTTTTAAGCTGTGTCCTCTGGTTCGGACCAATCAGAGCAAAATTCACCTACTTTAGAGATAATGTTGGCTTTGAGCAATAGTCTTAAAAGGATGCGATTCAACTACCAGTTGCCTACTCTTTGTGGTATTCATTCCCATTGAAGTCTATCGCCCACTTAGATAATCATCCAAAGTTCTAACAACCCTTGTTGAGATCAAATGATTGACATTGATTCTGCTTTGCCAATCACTGATATACGTTGGTACCCTTGATTGACTCCATGGGATATGGGGATAACATGGGAATGTCAATGGTTGATAATCAGCAATGAACTTAGAGTCATAGAGATGTACTGCATGGAAACAAACTGTTCGGTCCAACTCGTCCATGCCGACCAGACATCCTAACCTGATCTAGTCCCATTTGCCAGCACTTGGCCCATATTCCTGTAAACCCTTCCAATTCATGTACCCATCCCGATGCTTTTTAAATGCTGTAATTGTACCAGCCACCACCACTTCCTCTGGCAGCTCATTGCATACACGTACCACCCTCTGTCTGAAAAGTTTGCCCCTAAGGTCCCTTTTATATCCCTCTCACCCTAAACCTATGCCCTCTAGTTCTGGACTCCCCCACCTCAGAGAATGAGAGAACTGAATGCCGACTCCAGGATTGATGTTTCCTAAGCTGGTGGATCAGTGAATTTGAACACACCCCCAGCTTCCTTCATCCCTAAAATAATCTCAGACCAAATTTAACACAAAACTAGAATGAAAAATTCTTCCGGTCCAAGACTTGAAGTAATCTCATTCCCATGGCAGAAAACTACTTGTTTTCTGACTTTGTGCTTCCAAAATAGAGGCATGAATGTAAAACAGAAAGTTACGCTTTATAAAGCTTTAGGAATGGATCAATAAGGGACAGAAAATGGCTATTTGATCCTTCAAGTCTGCTCTCCCATTCAATAAAATTACGGCTGATCTGTCCATCTTTCAAATTTCACATTCCCACATATTCCTGATAAAGAACAAAGAACAATACTGCACAGGAACGGGCCCTTCAATCCTCCAAGGCTGCACTGACACACTTTGTTCTTCCATACTAAAACTGACTTCACTTACTGGATCCGTGTCCCTCTATTCCCTTCATGGATTCATCCAGGTGCATCTTGAATGCAAGAATAAACTTTGATTTCCCTGTTTAACAAGAATCTATCTACCTCCGCCTTAAAAATATTCCATGACCCCCATCCCCGCCACCTTCTGAAACTTTTTACTTTTGCTGAAGTGAACAACTTCCCATTTTCCTACGTCATACTCCATCTGCAAGATATTTGCCCATCAGCTCAGACTATTTATGTCTGTCTGCCATGACCTTGTGCCCACTTCACAGTCCTACTCACTTTTGTGTCACCTTAGTGCCAAATCTAGCCATTACGTCTTTGCTCTCCTCATTGGTGTACATTGCAAAACGTTGAAGCCCAGTACACATCACTATGGAAGCCCACTCTTCCTATCCTGCAAATCAGCAAAAGATCCATTTATACACACTCTCATTTGCAAATACAGTACCTACTACACTATGCCTACATTGTGCACCTTGTCATAGAACATAGAACATTGAAAAATACAGCGCAGTACAGGCCCTTCGTCCCTCGATGTTGCGCCGACCGAAACCTACCTAACCTACACTAGCCCAATAACCTCCATATGCTTATCCAATGCCCGCTTAAATGACCATAAAAAGGGAGAGTCCACCACTGCTACTGGCAGGGCATTCCATGAACTCACAACCCGCTGAGTAAAGAATCTACCCCTAACATCTGTCCTATACCAACCTCCCCTTAATTTAAAGCTGTGTCCCCTAGTAACAGCTGACTCCATTAGTGGAAAAAGGTTCTCACTGTCAACCCTATCTAAACCCCTAATCATCTTGTACACCTGTATCAAATCTCCCCTAAACCTTCTTTTCTCCAATAAGAACAGGCCCAAGTGCCTCAGCCTTTCCTCATACGATCTTCCTACCATGCCAGGCAACATCCTGGTAAACCTCCTCTGCACCCGTTCCAATGCCTCCACATCCTTCCTATAGTATGGCGACCAAAACTGCACACAATACTCCAGATGAGGCCGCACCAGAGTCCTATACAACTGCAACATGACTTCAGGATTCCAGAACTCAATTTCTCTACCAATAAAGCCCAGTACACCATATGCCTTCTTCACAGCACTATTTACCTGGGTGGCAACTTTCAGAGATCTGTGTACATGGACACCAAGATCCCTCTGCTCATTCACACTACCAAGTAGCCTACCATTAGCCCAGTAATTCATCTTCTTGTTACTCTTACCAAAGTGAATGACTTCACACTTAGCTACATTGAACTCCATTTGCCACCTTTCTGCCCAGCTCTGCAACTTATCTATATCCCGCTGTAACCTGCCACATCCTTCTTCGTTGTCCACAACTCCACTGACTTTCGTATCATCCACAAACTTGCTCACCCAGCCTTCAAGCCCCTCCTCCAGGTCATTTATAAAAATGACAAACAGCAATGGTCCCAAAACAGATCCTTGTGGAACACCGCTAGCAACTGCACTCCAAGATGAACCTATACCATCAACTACTACCATCTGTCTCCTTCCAGCCAGCCAATTCCTAATCCAAACCTCTAATGCACCCTCAATGCCATACCTCCGTAATTTTTGCAGTAGCCTACCATGGGGAACCTTATCGAACGCCTTGCTAAAACCCATATACATTATATCTACTGCTTTACCCTCGTCCACTTCCTTGGTCACCTTCTCAAAGAAAAAGAGTCATAGAGTCACACAGCATGGAAACAGACCCTTCAGTCCAATCACTCCACACCGACCATATTCCTAAATTAAACTAATCCCATCTGCCTGTGCTTGGCCCATAGCCCTCCAAACCTTTACTATTCATGTACTTATCCAAATGTCTTTTAAACATTGTAACTGTACCTGCATCCACCACTTCCTCTGGCAGTTCATTCCACACACTGACCCACTGTCTAGGTAAAAAGCATTGCCCCTCACACCGTCTTCAAATCCTTCTCCTCTCATCTTAAAAACACGCCCCCTAGTTCTGAACTCCCCCACTCAAGGGAAAAGACACCTGCCATGCACCTTATCTTCTGAAAGTTCAGGTACAATACGGGGTACAATTTTTGGGAAGGTCAAAAGTAAAGCTTCACGTCTAGCGCTGGTGACCACTTTCAGAAGGATGTGAGGGCCCCTGAGACGCTGCAGAGGAGATTTACCAGAATAGTTCCAGAGATGAGGGAGATTACCGACAAAGTCAATCTGAAATGTTGTACTGAGAGCAAGGCTGTTTATGAGGAGATCTGATGGAAATACAGGATTCTGAGAGATTGGGATAGATTAAATAAAAAAGATCTGCTTCTTTGAGTTGATGATACGAGGACGAGGGAACATAGGTTTAAAGCTTTGGTCGAGAGATATCAGGGATGAAATTTTCAGCATTATGTAAGCTGAAAGAACTTTTATTGTCTATGTGGGTGGTAGGGGTTGAGATAAGCAATAATTTTGAAAGGAAATTTAATAGATTCTGTCAAGTATCTTCATGCTGTGTTCTCTTGATACCAACAACTGAGCCAATTTTCCTTTATTTATGTTATCATAATTTTCACCAACACCCTCAGTGGAACGGTAGGTAGATCTGCTATGGAACTCCAGAAAGTAGAATAAAATCGCTTCGAGATTAAACAAAAGAAGAATTGAAGAGAAGGTAAATCTGACCTTTTTTACTGCCTTTGGCTTTTTTCTCAGCCCCAGCCTGAAACACTAGCATCGGATCCTTTTTCGGAGTTTTTCCAGTCTTCCCTTTGGCCTTAGATTCACATTTATCTTGCTCTGAGTGTCAGCCAGTGGATGATAGAATGGGCAGAGAGCAAAGAAGGAAAACCAGTGATGACAGAGAAACAAGAAACAGACAAACAGCGGACAGGGACCTCTGAGAGAGCATCCTCACAGGAGGGATTTAGCAACATCTCAAAACCTTGCCATTGAATTACCAATTTAATCACGTTTTCATAATTGTTCCAATGCCCACCAATCACAGTGAATGAAGACAGAAAGAGAGACATGTATGGGCATATAGCATTATTCCTCTTCAAAAAAGCATTGGGGTTTATAGAACACCTTTCACATTCTTGGGATGTTTCAAAGCATTTTGTAACCAATAACGGAGCTACTGAATGCTAAATGAAACAAAACAAGATCCTGCGAACAGCAACAAGAGAATAACTAATGCCTTGAGTTTGTCGTGTTGACTAAAATGTTATATTGGCCAGGACTGTCATGAGAGATGAGATCTTAATCTTCTTCAAAATAGTGTCAATGGTCCTTTGACACTCTACTGAAAGGACACATAGGAATTCCATGTAACACCTCATTTGAAATGGGGCACCTCCAACAAAGCAGCTCTAGAGTGCCGGCCTAGAGTTTGAGCTCAAATCTCTCTCTTTCTCTCTTGAGAAAGTATTCGTCGTTCAATCCTTTCAGACGGAATGGTTCAGATTTAAAATTATATCAAATCAACAAATGTACAGGAAATGAGAATACAGACTTAGTTATCAGAGAAATGACAAGATCTGAAAATGTATCCCAAGATCAGTTCTTCAGTGCGGGAAGGGCAAAAGCCTAAAAATCCACCGCACAACTGGCATATAACTCCTGTTAAAGGCCTGGCTGCCATGTTAGTGATTCAAGGGTTGCCATAGGCCAGCTAACTGGGGAAGTTTTAGTGCAGACAGTCCAAGCCCCTGTCAAAATCAATCAGGTAATATCTACACTGCATTTTGTGATGTGTGTGTGCGTGTGTCTGTGTCTGTGTATGTGTCTCTCTTTGTGTGTTGATCCATTATAGCTTGTGTACACTTCTAAATAAATAGATTTAATCCTCTAATAAATAGCAAAGATTTAAGATCTCATACATTTCAATACTGCTGTTCTCAGTCACTAACAATTCACTAACAATGATTAAACCATTGACATGGTTCCACAGTTCTGGCAGGTATATTGCAGTGAATTTTATTTTCGATTTGCATCTTTTCATTATTATATCTGAGATGGGTTTGCATAACTATCTACAGCAGCCTGTTTTGAAGGTGGCTGTCAACATGACTGAATCAGTCAGAATTGCCTGTGAGTCAAGATCAGCTGACCTAATGAGCAATAATACAGACTTAGTGATCAAGAAAATGGTGAGATCTGAAAATGAATCCAACAATCAGTGTGGGAATGAGGACACAACAGAAACCTGCAACAAAATTGTCATTATACAGCTTCTAGGGACAGGCACTCCTTGTCTAGTTACATTCCATATGAGCTCCTGCAAACAGGGTCCACAAATATATCGACAAACGTGCACCAACACACTCCCAGGTCTTATTCTACATACATGACACCTACCTCTACACATTGTCAGTTTCTATGCTACACAAAACATATGGACTCACATGTTTGCCTATGCAATCCCATTCAGTCAGACAGAATGGTGTATGTACGCATTCACGCACACACAGACATAGACACACACACAAACAGACACAAGCACATGGACACGCATGTTCACACACAAGCACATACACACACACACATGCACACGCACGCACACACACACACATGCACGCACACACACATGCACGGGCACACACGTGCATGCATACACACATGCACACGCACACACACACATGCACGCATACATACACACGTGCGCACACATACACACACACACACATGCGCCGCACACACACACATGCGCCACACACACAGACACAGACGCACACACACGCACGCACACACATACACACACACACATACACACGCACACACATATACACACACACACACACACATTCACATCTTCATGTGAGTCCAATTGTTCACCTGACCTGTCTGTTTTGGCTTTTTCTCCTTTAGGACCTTCTTTTTAGTTTGTTTTGAAGAAGCTGGCTCTAAAACCTCTTCTTTGTTCTCATTATCATCCTCTTCAGACTCTTCTGTGATGAGGTTTTCATGGATAAAAAGACACAAAGATCTTCTTAGCGCAAACAAGAGCACCACCAATGGATGCTGTGCCATGTAATTGTTATATTGAGCAGCTGAATGCACACCTTCTATTCTCCTGTCTCAAAAACAGCTCACATTATTCTGAATCATCCAAGATCCTGAAGGGTCCTGCAAGGATAGATGGGTGAAGGGTATTTCCTCTCATGTGAGAATCTGATTTAGTGTTCACATTTTTAGAAGGTTGAAAGATTTAAAGAGAGATTTAAGCAGAGAAGAGGAAAATTTTATTCCTTTCCTCAGGATCATCAATTTTTGGAACTGTCTCCCTGAAAAGGTGGGCAAAGGAATCAATGAAAAGGAGGGAGAGTCTTCGAATAGTTTTTAGGGAATAATCCTAATTATACTCTCTTCAGAGTTTCTTGATAATTTAGAGCATGAAAGGATATGATGGGTCAGTGGGAATGTAGATTTGAAGTTAAACTCAGATGTGCCAAGATCTCAGAGTCTTAGAGTCATACAACATGGAAACGGACCCACCAGTCTAACATGTCTATGCTGACCAAGTTTTTAAAATTAAACTAGTCCTACTTGTCTGCATTCGGCCCATACCCCTCTAAGCCTTTCCTACTCATGTACACGTCCAAACGTCTTTCAAATATTGTAACTGTACCAGAATCTACCACTTCCTCTGGCAGTTCATTCCACATATGAACCACCCTCAGGTCCCTTTTAAATCTTTCTCCTCTCGTCTTAAAATTATGCCCTATACTTTTGCACTCCACTACCCTAGGAAAAAATCCTTTGCCATTCACCTTGTCCATGCCTCTCACAATATTCTAAACCTCGATAAGGTGACCCCTCAACCTTTTACGTTGGCAAAAGTTCCAGCCTATCCAGCCTCACCTTATAACTCAAACCCTTCAGTCCTAGCAACATCCTGCAGAATCAAGGGGCTGAATGGACTCTTCTGCTCCTGTTTGCATGGATATTGGTATTCTGATGTAATGAACAATGGTTCTATGAACAGTTTCTGCATACAGATATGGATCAATACATTAGAATATTTATTCTCAGATATGAAAGTTTCTGGGTTTGCATGCTGATGATTTACACTGATTTGCACTTCCATAAATGTAACTCATATTCTCAATCACCAGGACTTGTATCCTTTCCTACACAACATAAAAACAGCATGATCCAGGATAAATAATTGGGTACAGTTACAAAGTTCAAAAGACATTTAAATAAGTACATGAATAAGAAATGTTTGGGGGGGGATATCGGCCAAATACAGGTAGGTGGGACTAGTTTAGTTTGGATTATGGCGGTTTCCATGCTGTATGACTTTGTGACTCAATGACTTTAACTCTGCAGACCCCGACAAATAGTGGGAAGGGTCCGAATGTGAAAGTTCCACTTCTCTCTCCAACAGCACCAATTTTAACCGGCATGGAAAAGGGTGAGAAATGGTCCTGTAAAAGGGAAACATAAACTCAGCTGGGCCATTTCAATTTGGAGTTGAGTTTGAACAAATACCATCTCTGGATGTTCCAGGGGCCTTAAGTCACACTGTGGGAGGCATGAATTGGTGGAACAAATGCAAGCATTCTTGGAGGGTGAATAACATCTTTTTAAGTTTCATGATTTGAAATGTTTTAAATCTCTTGCTCTTTAAACACGAAGAACAACAAGCTCAAGCTGTCAGTGCACATTAAAAAATAGGTTTTTTGTTGCTTGATGAACAGTCCATGTTGCATAGATTAGAAACTAAATGATCACCCAAAGACATACTGTTTGTTTATGATGTTACAATGGATGTCTTTGTTGATACTTCCCTTCAGCAATAAATATTTCGTGATAAATGTTTAATGAAGAAGGGTTCATGCCCGAAACGTCGAATCTCCTGTTCCTTGGATGCTGCCTGACCTGCTGCGCTTTTCCAACAACACATTTTCAGCTCTGATCTCCAGCATCTGCAGTCCTCACTCTCTCCTCATAAATGTTTAACCCAGTTTCAAAAGCTACAATGATATGATGGAGGTTTAAGTTCACAGTTCGATTGACAGTTTATTTACAGGATTAAGGTTATTCAAGGTTAACTATCATTGACGTGGGGTCTGAAAAACAGCTAGGTTTTTAATAGAAGAGATTACTCATTTTGAGAGTTTTAAAATTTTGTATGGGTTTCATGAAAAGGAGCACTTTCACTATCAAATCTATGAGTGGGAGTTGTAACAAATTATTAAATATTTGCTTGTCTTTCTCTCGACATTGATCTTAAGATCAGCACATTGTGGGTACTGGGTGATTTGCAATTAAAGTAGAATGGGTATAAGGGTGTGAGTTTAGATGGAAGTGAATTTTATAATGATGAAGGGCTCTGCATGGCAGGGTGTGTGAGGTGGTGTGGAGGTACTTTGGCAGTGGGCATAGGCTGAGGGATTCTGACAAAGTGAGAGCATGAAAGTCTAAAAGTGTATAAAACACTGGGAACCTGGGAAGGCTGTCTTACCAGCTTGCATTAGTATTCCCAATCCCTTTGGAATCTTTGGGGTTTGCGGGTCCAACTCCATCCTGTCCTTGCCTTTCAGGAGTGAAAATTGGATCCAAATGGGCTCTTTAAACTGAGATGTCTGTCAGGTTGGGAAACCTCCCACCTTGATGCAGAGAATTCAGTCCACAGTATTGGATACAACACATGGCCTTATATTCTTGAGGTAATTTAGGCAGCTTGAGTCAGACATTGACTATTCTCTGGGAAATGAGCTAAGGCCTGATATCAACCTGGATTGGATTTGTTGCAACCGAAACTCATTATCCCCAACCAGTTTAGTTTGAACGTTCTGTCAATTGGAATAAAACTTACATCCATCATTATCTAATACACCTCATTTCTATCGGACTCAATCTATGCTTCACAAGATCGCTGAATTGTTCCAGTGCAGAAGCAAGGCTATTTGGCCGACCATGTCTGCACTGACTTTATGAACGAGCAGTTTACCCAGTGCCATTCTCTTGCCTTTTCCTCTGTAATGATTGGAACCGGGTGGATCTCTTAGTCAATGAGATCCTAGATTGGGGCTGTTAAACTAGGCCAATCAGTGAGCAATGGCTGACAGATTAAACGGAAGATTCAGAGTCTCCTGACTTCAGGCATTGACTTTGAGCTGGTTGGCCCAGCCAGTGCACTGTGCAAATTATGTAAAATGTGACTTGGTGATGGAATACTAGCCTCTGTGCAGTCATTTCAGCTTCATAACATTTTTTCTTTCTAAGGTAACAATTTACTTTGTTTTGTAATGCCTTGATTGAACCTGCCTCTGCTACACTGTTAACGGAAGACCTTGGGTGGCATGGTGGCACAGTGGTTAGCACTGTTGCCTCACAGCGTCAGAGACCCGGGTTCAATTCCCACCTCAGGCAAATGACTGTGTAGAGTTTGCACATTCTCCCTGTGTCTGCGTGGGTTTCCTCCAGGTGCTCCGGTTTCCTCCCACAATCCAAGATGTGCGGGTCAGGTGAATTGGCCATGCTAAATTGCCTGTAGTGTTAGGTAAGAGGTAAATGTAGGGGTATGGGTGGGTTGTGCTTCGGCGGGTCGGTGTGGACTTGTTGGGTCAAAGTGCCTGTTTCCACACTGTAAGTAATCTAATCTAATTAACTACACTCTGCATGAAATCTTTCCACATTGCTTTAGCTTCTTCAGATGATTACTTAAATCTGTGCCACCTCATTCTCAATCCTTTCATGAGAAGGACCAGGCTTTCCCTATTTACTGTGTCCAGATTCTTCATGATATTGACCATCTCAATCTCCCTCCCAGCCTTCTCCTGCCTAAGGAAAACAGTCTTGACTTCTCCAACAATCACAGAAAGTGCTGAAGGAACTCAGCAGGTCTGGCACTATCTGTGGGAAGAAAAACAGAGTTAAAGTTTCAAATCTGATATGACACTTCTACCAAATTGAACGGGGTTGGAAAATGGTGATTTTTATGCTTTTGACAGAGACAAAGGGAAGATATGGTGTGAAGACGTGGTGTAAAAGATAAAGGGGTTGCTAATGGGGCTGAGAGAGAAATAGAGCTGTAGAGTGAGTGGAAATTGAAGTGGGGCAGGGTGATAATGGGTCACCTCAGCTGAGAGCAAAGTGAACATGACTCAAATTAGAAAAGTCCGTGGAGGTAAGGTGAAGGGAGGGGAGAGATGAATGTAAGAAAAATGGAGGACAGATGTCGGGGCTCAGGCTCTGAATTGTGGAGGTCAGTACTGAGGCATCAACATTGTAAAATGCCTAAGCGGAAGATAAAGTGCTGACCTTCCGCTCCTGTGTGCGTCACTGGAATATTTCTGCAAGCCTAGGATAGAATGTCAATATGGGAGCTAGATGGTTTATTGAAATGGTGAGCAACTGGTAGGTCAGGATCATTCCTACAGATAGCATGGAGGACTTCTCCAGTCTCTCATTCCCAAACATTTTAGTTCATCTTAAAAACTAAGATGTTTTACATTGCGAGTTAATCTGATGTCATCCCTCTGCATCTTTTCTCATGTCTCAGTCTCACACTGGAATGTTACATTCTCAATTATCCTATTAATCCCCCCATAGTATCGTCTTTGATCTAGTTATTCTTTTATGCACTAATGTCTACATCCTTCTTTCTCCATCTTCTTCAATGCATTTTCCTGAAGGTGATGTGAATTTTGCTTTTTCAGCTTGATAATACTGCACGTATTGACATTATACATCATGGCTAGTTATACAACCAATATCCCAACATATTAAACCCCTGCTGAAGTCGAACAGGGTCAGTTGCAGATCGATGAGTCACATAGTGAAGTTAATTGATCATACCTCCAGATTTTGGCGGGAGAGTGTCTAGAGAATGTTGGGATCATCTGGTCATTCAGGGATGAAGCTGGAAAGTACTGCTTCACAGAGAAAGGGTCATGGGAGGTTGGAACTCAAACCAAACAAAATTGAGTTCTTGTTCATTAGCTGAAATAACCATGTGACATTTAATCTCCAAAATTGGAAGGTCAAGAAATTTAGGATTAGCCATGGGAATGGCACCAATGGGAGGATGGTTCAATGTGGGAAGGTTTCTGTCCTCCATTTATAGGAGATTGTTACCTTCTTGATTAGCAGACAATTCCTTACAACTGATTTCCACAAGTGCAAAGTGTGGTGGCAATGCTAATGACTTCTTTAAAATTCTTTTGTGGGATGTAGGCGTTGCTGGCTGGCCAGCGTTCATTACCCATCCCGAGACTATTTCTGGAAATATCAGTCTGTGGAGATGAAGGCACCTCACGCTGGATATATATGTGCTTTTTGGTTAACAAAGCAGGTGCTACACAGTCACACGGCCAGCCCTACACCTCTGGTATCAACGTCATGATCAGACCAAATGATACCCTCCAATGCTAAACTGCTGCTATTTACTGAACTATGGTTAAACACTGCACTAACATGTGAAAGATGCAGTTTCAAGGTCAAAGTAGATGGGAATCTGAACTGATTAGTAACTCCACTAGTTATCCACCGGATGCTGCTTTCAAACCAGCTGAATTAATGCTCATGTTGTTGTGATAATGAGAATGGTTGGGTCTTTGAAAATAATGCTCAACTATTGTGTGAGCACGGGATGTTTGTATTTAATTCCACTCTACTCTGTTAATGCAGTGTGATTATAATATCTAAATCAACACTCAAAATATTCCATTCAGGGTGTACTTGCTGTGTTGTATTGTGGACCTTCAGTTTTTCCTTCATATAAGAAGCACCGTTTTAAAGTCAAAAATGTAACTTTAACAGGCATGGATCGTGGGCCAGGAGAAAGTGAGGACTGCAGATGCTGGAGATCAGAGTCAAAGTGTGTGGTGCTGGAAAAGCACAGCAGGTCAGGCAGCATACAAGGAGTAGGAGAGTCGATGCTTTGAGCATCAGGAATGTTCCTGATGAAGAGCTTATACTCAAAAGGCCGATTTTCCAGCTCCTTGGATGCTGCCTGGCTGACTGTGGCTTTTCAGCGCCACTCTTTCAGACATGGATTGTGTGCCATCTGAAGGTGGGTGTTGGTGGGGTGGAGGGGGCAGGGTGCATTGCACTTTACTATGGAGTGAACCTACTGTGTGTGGTATGCTGGGTACAGATGTTATTAACATTGGGCATGCGGAGGAGAGTTTCAGCTGAGATGAGTCAAATGTTGAAGAAACAATGGGATCCAAATTCCTCCAGCCTCCACATGGCAGGAAATGGCCTAAACACCACGGGAATTGGGAATGATCCAGTTGTGCCATTTCTGGGAATTCTCGAGCTTTTTGCCCGTGGGACAGCTTTCTAGTGAGGTAAGGAACCCTATTTGCACAGAAGATGACACTATTTAAGGAACAGCAGAAGACAATGTTTTCAATGCCCTGAGTATATTTATCTCTCAGCCAACATTAATGCAGATTATCTGGTCATTTCTCATATTACTACTTTGCGACAATGTGTAAATTGACCACTGCATTTCCATCACTCGACTCCACGTCATTGGTCATAAAAAACATTGAGATGGCCTGAGGTCATAAAAGGTATTAAATGAAAGCAGATTTTTTTTTTATTCCTTGTTGGCCATCTTGGGGTATCAATAATACACATGCTGGGTTTAATTTCCTCAACAATTATGTATGGAGACGTGTACAGTGTCAGGTCTAGCCCTACGTGTGGATGATGTACCTTGCTGTTGTCTTTTGGATGCCTTTTCAACAGTGAAATAGGAAGCAGGATTCTCCTTCTTCTTCTTGGGGTCTTTGATGAACTTGGCATAAGGGTCTTTCCCTGGTTCCAGATCCACCAGCTCAGCCTTCGGTTTCTTCTTCCTTGTTTTCTTTTCAGTGACATCTTCTAGTGTCACGCGCCGGGATGGGAGAAAGCAAGCAATGCCATAGATGAGAGATGTCCCAGAACCACACAAAGAGGAATCTGCTGAGCAAGATTGTGCCAAGGAGGTGGAGAGCTATGGAGGATCTGTGCCCGTAGGTTGAGGGGTCAGGAATGCTGGCAGCCAACAGACTAGCTTGATAAGCAAATTATGCCAAGACTGAGGATGTCGCACAAAGCACAATGTCAGAGTCATTTGGGATAGATCAAAGATATTGTTATATAAATGGAATAAACATGCTATTTATCACTGCAAGCTCTAAGTAAAAAATAAGTGCATAAATCCCACATAACAGTCATTAACCTTTGGAGGAAGAAGTAGTGCTGACAGGAAGTGACCTTCTCCCTAATTGAATAGATTACAAGACATTCAATTCGGGGTCTGGAGTATTTACTTTCCTCCATTGCATATCTCTCCAGATCTCAATGAAATACATGTTCACCTTTCAGTTCTGGGTCAGAGTTGAGAGTTAACCTGTCCACTGTCTCCACAAGCATGGGTTCAACAGCCACCTGTATTTGTTCCTTAATTTCAGAATTCCAGCCTTCACAGCTATTACTTTGGCCTCTTTTCTAGGCTTGATCGCCAGTCTGATTCATTCCCAGCACGTAACATGAGAAGCAGAGTGCTGTAGGGATATTTCTAACGTAATAAATACGGGATTGGGGTGGAGAGGATGCAAATTCCTGCGGTTACAGAGGGAAAATACATCATCCATTAGAGTGCAAAGATTTTCTCCTGTCAGCATATCAAATCCATATGCTGCTCATTCACCTACATAACAAGTCATTGTGTATAGAATTTCGAATTTTACAGACCAAAAGGAGATTGTTCAGCCCATCGTTCCTAGACCAACTCATTCTATCAAAAATGCCTTGCTGCATTTCCATTTCCCTGTTATTTTTCCTAATGCTTCAAATATTCCCTTTGGAAGGTTACCCTTGAATCCACTTCCTTACAGGCAAAAAATTCAGATCAAATCAATTCACTGTCTTCCAAAAACAGGAAAAAAACACCTCTCCCTGGTTTCTCAATTCCTCTTTGAGACTTGGATGCATGGTCACTTTGAAAAGATAGACAAAGGTCGTTCAGAATTCTGAAAGCCCATCTCCCCCTGTATATTGCTCATCCCTTGGTCTGTTAGAATGCTGGGAGCTCCCCCAGTTTTTCACATGCAACATTGAATATCAGTAGCCTAGTCAATCCTAGTTATAATGAGGGGTGTCGAGAGTGTGGTACTGGAGAAGCACTGCAGGTCAGGCAGCATCCGAAAAGGAGGAGGAGAAGAATTGACGTTTCAGGCATAAACTCTTCATCAGGAATGAGGCATGGGAACTGCGGTGGCTAAGAGATAACTGGAAAGGAGGTGGAGCTGGGGGCAAGGTAGCTGAGAATGTGTTGGGTAGATGAAGGTGGGGAAGAAGGTGATAAGTAAGAGAGGAGGGTGGAGAGGATGAATGAGAAAGACGATGGACAGGTCAAGAGGGCAGTGGTGAATTGGAGGTTTGGGACTGGATAAGGTTGGGGGAGGGGAAATGAGGAAACTGGCGAAATCCACATTAATCCAGTGTGATTGCATGGTTCCAAGGCAGAAGATGAGACTTTTTCCTCCAGGTGTCAGGTGCTCAAGGTTTGGCGATAGAGGAGGCCCAGGACCTGCATGTCCTTGGTGGAGAGGGAGTTAAAGTGTTTCAAAAAGTAAAAAAAAAGTCCATGGTTAGTCAGTTGCCAGAGATGGAGATGGAGAGTCCTAGGAAGGGGAGGGAGATGTCGGAGATGGTCCAGGTGAATTTGAGGTGGGGATGAAAGGTGGTTGTGAAGTTGATGAACTGTTCAACCTCTCGTGGGAGCATGAGGTAGTGCTGATACAGTTATCAATGTAATGGAGGAGAAGGTGGAGGATGGTGCTGGTGTAGCTGCAGAAGATGGACTGTTAAAAGAAAAAAAGTCTGTGATTCGTCAGTCACTAGAGATGGAGATAGCGAGGGTCAGGAAGGGCAGAGAGAAAATCAAAATGAAGACCTTGCCTCTGTGTGTTGACATTTTATGTGAATTTTGCAATAGGTTGTACAAGTTACTGATGTTGAAGATGTCTTGTCGAGGTCTGACATGGCATTCAACATGAGTTCGGCTTCATTTACATGCAGGAGGTAAGATGAATGAAAAATTAATCTTTTTTATATTGTCTGCCATGAGACACCTTCTCCAGCTGGATAGTGCCTAGCCTACTCCTGTCAGGAACTTAGGGGTAGATCTTTACTATGTGTAAAATAAATGGTAAAGTCCACGTCACTTTATTTTTGTGTTTTGAAAACTATCAACTAAAAATGAGAAAAAGCTAAGTAAAAAAACAATGTTTGAAAGGTTGCCTGTATGTTTTGAAAGGAAATACTTAGCACCCATTGCAGGCATTAAATGAACAATGGCTTGAACAGGCAGTAATTGAAGTTTGAGATGAACACAATTAGATTAGATTATTTACAGTGTGGAAACAGGCCCTTCGGCCCAACGAGTCCACACCGACCCGCCGAAGTGCGACCCACCCATACCCCTACATTTACCCCTTTACCTAACATTACGGGCAATTTAGCATAGCCAATTCACCTGACCCGCACATCTTTGGACTGTGGGAGGAAACCGGAGCACCCAGAGGAAACCCATGCAGACATGGGGAAAACGTGCAAACTCCACACAGTCAGTTGCCCGAGTCGGGAATTGAACCCGGGTCTCTGGCGCTGTGAGGCAGCGGTGCTAACCACTGTGCCACCGTGCCGGCCGAATTGGAGGCCAAAGCAATGAAGAGATGCAACTTTTATTGGCAACAGGAAGTTGATTGGTCTATGGACTAGTGACTAGTTAACGATGACAGAGATCATTTGACCTTCCAACAACTGTGTGATTGGTTCTCAGGAACTGAACAGCTTGGAGCTAGGAACAAGTTACAGTGACTGCTCAGTTCTTCCCCAGCTTAGGATCGGTCACTCTGTTTTCTGCAGTCAACTATCACAATAAATCTTACGAAAATTAGGTAGCTGGAGTCTAAAAAAATTGACTCCTGTTCAGTGCAGAAACCTGGGACTGAAGATCAGGCAAATTGGAGAAATTTACATCCTTAAACAAGTCTCACTATTTCTGGAGATGTACTGAATGATAACAAATTGACAACTTTACATTTGCCCTAATTTTTATTAAAATTAACAAAAACCATAGTTAGGAAATATATAAAATGGGCTGTTTACTCATGGACACCATGTTATATTATATTGCAAATCAAAGCCAAGATCTAACTTGTTGGTTTTATTCCAGGGAGTGAGCTTCAGATTAGTCAGCTCACTGTTATCTGAATGTCATGCTAATGAAATGCCAAAGACTCTTTCCTTAGCTTCTCTCTGCTCTAGTGCTTTGATTGGCCAATGTGTTGCCATGGAGAAGTCAACATAGAACCCCAGACTTTGAGTTCCAAGTTCCATGGCAATCCCTCAGCTAGTCATAGTTGACTTGCCAACAAACAGCACCTTTTTCCCCTGTAATGTAAATTTCTGTGATTAGTGGGACTTTAGCATTCTCGTGTTTGTTCTGATGAGCTGAAGATGAAAAACTTTGGCTACATGTCACTCTTTTCAATAAAATCACATTTTGTACTTCCAAAGGGGCTATTCTTGAAGTGTGAGTCCAGACCACAAATGTCTGTAAACATTTCAGCCAAGAATAACACCAAAACTGAACCTGATGCTGATGTTACCTCAACACCATAAGAGCATCAGAGATATGAGCAGGAGTAGGACGTGCGGCCCATTGACCCTGCTCCGTCACTCAATCAGATCATGGCTGATCTTTTTGTAGACTCAGCTCCACTTACCCATCTGCTCACCATAACCTTTCATTGCTTTCTTGGTCAACAATTTAGTTATCTTTACCTTACAAATATTCCACAAGGTAGCCTCAACTGCTTCACTGGGCAGGGAACTCCACAGATTCACAACCCTTTGGGTGATGAAATGTCTCCTCAACTCAATCTAAAATCTGTTCCCCCTTATTTTGAGGCTATGCCCTTTAGTTCTCGTTTCACCCACCAGTGGAAATAACCTCGCTGCTTCTATCTTATCTGTTCCCTCCATAATTTAATACATTTCTATAAGATACCCCTCCCCCATTCTTCTAAACTCCAATGAGTATAGTCACAGTTTACTCAATCTCTTCTCCTAAGCCAATCCTCTCAACTCCTCATAAAGCAATCCTCACAAACCCATATAACTTTGCTTTCCAGCTAGTGCTTATGGATTTCCTCCTTTGGCTTAAAAGACACCATCACAATGCACTGGCTCATTTGCTTTGCTATTTCCAATGTTGGAACAATGATACTGAATAACCAAATGTTACATTTGGATGTTTAGAAGTAAAAGTTACCTATCAACAAATAGCCTGGAAATGCCTGTCAGGCATTCTGCCAATGAGGTTGGCATGTCCTCACCCATACAGCTAATGATACAACCAACATGTCTTACTTTGGTTCACAGCCTTTGCTTCAACAAACGGGGCCTGTTCACTGAGGCGTCTAGTTCTGGTCTTCTTCAGCTTCTTGTCCTCAGTGTTAGATTGAACCATCAGAGGCTCCTGGCGTTTCTTCTTCTGTTTCTGCTGCAGCAGTGCATGCTGTGTGGACAGGGAAGACAGATTTTAGCAGGTATTGATCTAGTATTTGAGAATGTGAACAATACAGGATCATGAGGACAGAGGAAGGAGAAGGGAATCGTCAATGTCAAGTAAACACTGTGGAAAGTGTAAATCACAACCAAATTACATGAAGAACTGTCAAGCCTCCAAAAAGTTCCTTCACTTATGTCTCCTTCCGTTCCTTTGTCTAGCTTCCTCATTGTCCAAGGGTTGCTAAACGCATCTTAATAATGCCATGATATCACAATGGAACAAGGTATACCTCATCCAGTATGGAGATTAAACTTGTGGAATCACCGTTACCTCTAATATCAGCTCAAAGTACATCCCTGTACGCATACCTATAACAGCAAGTTTCTGACTCAGAAAAATATATGTCAAACAACCTTCTAACTCAATGGTCCATCAGTCCCAGATGGACCTCTGGCAAAATGGTTAAATCTCTGCAAATATTATCCTTCCTGTCTGAAAATTGTGCACTGAACTCTAATTTAGCACCAATCTGTGCTGCAGTGTTTACCACTTCAGATTGAGCAAAGATCTAGATAATAGCAGGCGCAGCATCTTCAATAAACACACCCTACCTACTCCAGTGGTTAGCACTGCTGCCTCACAGTGCCAGAGACCTGGGTTCAATTCCCGCCTCAGGCAACTGACTGTGTGGAGTTTGCACATTCTCCCCGTGTCTGCGTGGGTTTCCTCCCACAGTCACAAAGATGTGCAGATCAGGTGAATTGGCCATGCGAAATTGACCTAGTGTTAGATAAGGAGTAAATGTAAGGGTATGGGTGGGTTGTGCTTCGGTGGGTCGGTGTGGACTCGTTGGGCCGAAGGGCCTGTTTCCACACTGTAAGTAATCTAAATCTAATCTAATCTAAATCAGAGGCATTTCACTAAGTGTAAAAACTTGCTTTAAATGACAGCATTAGAAGATTAGGACCATCTGGGCCAGAGACTACTCAGCAAGGTTTGACTGTAGCTAATTAATGAGTTTGGCTAATCAGTGAATGAAATGGTTCCTCGATCTTTAATTTAACATCAACACACTGACCTTCACAGGAAAAGTATAACAGTAAGAAGCAAACAATACAATATTTTATAACACCTGTCTGTGTAGTGTTACAATGAGAATAATTATTTGTACTGAGGGCCAAATCAGAGTAACATTCCCTACACAGCGTTAGCTATTACGTCCTTCAGTAATAATAGGGTTCGTGGCATAGGTTTGCAATGAAGTGTCCTCTTTCAAAAATTATTCACGGCTTTCTTCTCAGCAAGAATCTGAGTACAGGAGACTTTTTCTGTCGATTAGAGAAAAAAAAATGTAAGTGCTTGCATGATCCTTTCACAATGCAGGCCACCAGGAAGTGAATCTGAAAAGATTCGTGAAGCTGAATGTTATATAAGAACTAAATGGGAACTTCATTCTATCTGCAACAGCTAGAGTGCAAATCCATTGCTTTCACCACGCTATTGGGAAAACAGATTAGGTTGTCACACAACTTTTCATGTACAATCCAGAAAGATATCCCTCCACAGAGCTCATCACGTACCATCCCAGATCATCGAATCACTACAGTGTGGAACCAGGCCATTTGGCCCAACAAGTCTACACCGACTCTCCAAAGAGTACCCCACCCAGACCCAACCCCCCCACCCTATTACTCTACATTTACCCCTGACTAATGCACCTAATCTACACATCCCTGAACATTATGGGCAACTTAGCTTGGCCAATTCACCTGACCTGCACATCTTTGTAACTGTGGGAGGAAACCGGAGCTGCCGGAGGAAACCTTCGCAGACATGGGGAGAATGCGCAAACTCTACACAGCCAGTCACCCAAGGCCAGAATCAAAGCTGGGTCCCTTGAGCTATGAGGCAGCAGTGCTAACCATTGAGTCACAATGCTGCTCTGAATAGCTTTGTTCAGAATTCCTCACCTATCATCGCAGGTAGATGCATTTCAACAAAGCTTGTCCCACTGCTGAGACTCATAGAAGTTAAGCATGCATTTTACTCATCAGAAGGGAGAGTGAATCCACAATTCTACTAAAGGGTAATATGAGATCAAGGATGATTACTGGTGGGCTGAACTTGAAAGAAGCTTCCAGAAACCGAGGGTGCTTCTTATTCTTCCAACATGAGAGCAGGTTGTCTGATCATACAAACGTCACTTCCAGTCATTTCAATGTGAGTGAGTTGGATTTGAAAGTGGATATGCATTTTATTGTGCTCAAGTAATGAAGGTGAAAATTACCCTAAATGAGGAATTGAAAAAAGGAATGAAATTTGTTCTGAGCAGGAATGCAAAGGAGCTGACATGGCATTGCATTACCCATCTGTTATACATGTCCTGAGGTTCGGTCCCACTAATCTGAATGGAGGAACCTAGAGCAGGAACCAGCAGCAGATGTTCAATATTCCCATGTAAGGCCATTTAACCCCCAAGAAGACATGAAAAACCATGATCAAATGGTGATTCAGAGACAGTGAGAAGTCGTGCTAATGAATGATTAATAGGAGCCTAGTCTTCCCTGGGCTTGAGAAGCCCAAGGTGATATCAGATGATTAAGGAAGAGCAGATATATGTGCATAACAAAGACAACAAAAACCATGAGTGACTGAACATCATGACAGCCAGAACTTGATAAACTGAAAGTTGATAAATTGAAAGTAAATGTGTTGGTTTGCAGCTAATTCTAAGTGAATTGCCAGTTGTGGGTAAGTATTTAATACTGTACCAATAACTCTCTGAGAATGAATGATTACGTATGCTTAAATAACATGAACAAAGGAACCTTATATCACCCTGTCAATTAAATATGGATTTTAGTCAATATCCACTAAGAACAGTATTCCCAACAAAGCATTTCCTAGCAAAATAGGTTCCCCTATTTTAACAAAAGGGAAATATAGTGATACCATGGACCCCACAGCATGAAATGTTACAAATATTGCTTATCATCACTGTTAAAACTGAAGCATTAATAAATTACCAAATCTAGAATTCACCAATGTGGAGGAGGAAAGATATTTAGACCAATGCATTGAACATTCATTCATGGGATTACACAAGATAGACATTAAAAAAACAAGCTAACTGGCCTAACCCTGTCCATGTTAGTATTTAGATTCCAGTTAAGGCCCGCCCCATCTCTTGTTATATCCCTCGATTCCTTTCTCCCTCATTCACTTGATTCGGTTTTCCTTAAATGCAGCTGCACTTTTCATTTTGATCCCTCTCTGTGGTATTCAGTTCCACATTCCCACCGTTCTTTGAGCACAGAAGTTTCTTTTGAATTCCAGATTAGACTTATTCATAGATGTTTATAGCATAGAGAGAGGGAATTTGGCCCATCGTGACTGTGCCCATCAACAAAACTGTTTCCACATTAATCCCATGTTCCAGCTTTTGGTCCATCAATCATGGAGGTTATGACAACATAAGTGAATATTTAAATACAGCTTAAATATCTCGTGAATTTCTGACTCAACCAGCCTTCATGGTTTCTCAATGGACTTTGTCTTGACTGTTTTATATTGATGCCCTCTAGTTACACTCTTACCCACAAGAGAAAACCTTCTCTCTGTAATATGTCACAATGTTGTTTAATATGCCCTCATATTATCAAAGTGATCCTCTCCTCATCCACCCCACCCTTCTGCCCCTTGATGACAATGCACACTACCACTCCCTGTCACTGAAGTTTCTGCTAACTCATCAATAACTGATGCAAAGCTAAGCAATAGAAGCTTAAAGGGGATGAGAGGCTCTTCCTTCACAGCAGGGGTTCAGTTCAACCCCTGCTGGTGTATTCTCTCGGGTTTTCCAATCCTGTAGCACACTGTCAGCTTTGTTCCAAACTCTGAGCAACCACTGCCATGTATTTTTAAGCTTATTAGAACATTCAACATATGGATTCACTGAAGGCTGTAATGCAGGCAAGCTGCAGCTAACTCCATACGATTTTTCGATATCACCATTGGAGAATTCAGGAGAGCTTCATTTTCTCACACTTTATCTGGGGTACAATCAGTTCCCTTTGAGCACTGTGTTCCACACATGGGGTTGAGTTGTTCATGCTTTTTGATTGAAATTCCTGTCTCTTTTAGCTTGATGACCCACTCAAACTCAGCAGTCCCAAATTTCCCAAAGCCACAGTTCACAGCTCACCATTACTTTTCCTCAGTCCATGATCCCATGTATTAATATCTCCGGGTGCCAGCTATGGCTCACTCCTAGCCATCCTGCCTCTCAATCAGACAGAACTGAAAATGTGTTGCTGGTTAAAGCGCAGCAGGTCAGGCAGCATCCAAGGAACAGGAAATTCGATGTTTCTGGCATAAGCCCTTCTTCAGGAATGAGGAAAGTGTGTCCAGCAGGCTAAGATAAAAGGTAGGGAGGAGGGACTTGGGGGAGGGGCGATGGAGATGTGATAGGTGGAAAGAGGTCAAAGTGAGGGTGATGGGCCAGAATGGGGTGGGGGCGGAGAGGTCAGGAAGAAGATTGCAGGTTAGGAGGGCAGTGCTGAGTTCGAGGGAATCGACTGAGACAAGGTGGGGGGAGGGGAAATGAGGAAACTGGAGAAATCTGAGTTCATCCCTCGTGGTTGGAGGGTTCCCAGGCGGAAGATGAGGCGCTCTTCCTCCAACTGTTGTGTTGTTATGGTCTGGCGATGGAGGAGTCCAAGGACCTGCATGTCTTTGGTGGAGTGGGAGGGAGAGTTAAAGTGTTGAGCCATGGGGTGGTTGGATTGGTTGGTCCGACGTCCCAGAGGTGTTCCCTGAAGCGTTCCGCAAGTAGGCGGCCCATCTCCCAATATAGAGGAGGTCACATCGGGTGCAGCGGATGCAATAGATGATATGTGCGGAGGTGCAGGTGAATTTGTGGCGGATATGGAAGGATCCCTTGGGGCCTTGGAGAGAGGTAAGGGAGGAGGTGTGGGCGCAAGTTTTGCATTTCCTGCGGTTGTAGGGGAAGGTGCCGGGAGTGGAGGTTGGGTTGGTGGGAGGTGTGGACCTGACGAGAGAGTCACGGAGGGAGTGGTCTTTTCGTAACGCTGATAGGGGAGGGGAGGGAAATATATCCCTGGTGGTGGGGTCCGTTTGGAGGTGGCGGAAATGACGGCGGATGATATGCTGCATATGGAGGCTGGTGGGGTGGTAGGTGAGAACCAGTGGGGTTCTGTCCTGGTGGTGGTTGGAGGGGCGGGGCTCAAGGGCGGAGGAGCGGGAAGTGGAGGAGATGCGGTGGAGGGCATCGTTGATCACGTCTAGGGGGAATCTGCGGTCTTTGAAGAAGGAGGCCATCTGGGCTGTACGGTATTGGAACTGGTCGTCCTGGGAGCACCGCCCTCCTAACCTGCAAATCTTCTTCCTGACCTCTCCGCCCCACCCCACTCCAGCCTATCACCCTCACCTTGACCTCCTTCCACCTATCACATCTCCATCGCCCCTCCCCCAAGTCCCTCCTCCCTACCTTTTATCTTAGCCTGCTGGACACACTTTCCTCATTCCTGATGAAGGGCTTATGCCCGAAACGTCAAATTTCCTGTTCCTTGGATGCTGCCTGACCTGCTGCGCTTTAACCAGCAGCACATTTTCAGCTCTGATCTCCAGCATCTGCAGACCTCACTCTTTACTCTCAATCAGACAGTCATAATTCAAGTCTCATTCCTAAGTTTAGAGCTCAGAATTACAGCTGACATTCCAGTGTAGTACTGAAGGAGTGCCTGGCTTTGGGAGGAAGCATTAAACTCTTGCTCTGCTCATGTAACCCTGAAATATTCTATGTCACTATCTAAACAAAAGTAGTTGGCAGCCAATATTCCTCAGGCGAAAGTGAGGACTGCAGATGCTAGAGGTCAGAGTCAAGATTAGAGTGGTGCTGGAAAAGCACAGCAGGTCAAGCAGCATCCGAGGGGCAGGAAAATCGACGTTTCGGGCAAAAGCCCTTCATCAGGAACGAGCCAAAATTCTTCAGCCAACATCATCACAACAGATTATCTGTTTTCTGTTCTAACATTACTCTTTGTGAGAGCTTGATGCATTGAAATTGGACATCCTGTTTCCTACCTTTCAATGATGACTCCACTACAAAAGTAAAGCCCTTCAGGATATCCTGTGGCTGTGAACAGGGTGCTATATAAATGTAAGTTCTTACCAGGCAGCATTTACCAGAGGTCAGCTTAGCACTTCAGATTGCTGTACTGATACAACAATCACAAATGCTCCAGAACTAGAATGGGATCATCGTCACATTTAGAAGAACATAGGATGCACTGATAGACCACCAAACTATAAGGCATAAAAACAGAAGTAGGCCATTCAGTCCATCAAGGAAGTGAGGAGTGCAGATGCTGGAGATCTGAGTCAAAAAGTGTGGTGCTGGAAAAGCACAGCTGGTCAGGCAGCATCCGAAGAGCAAGACAGTTGATGTTTCAAGCATAAGCCTTTCATCAGGAATGTCAGGGGAGGCCCAAGGGGCTGAGAGATAAATGGGAGTCAGGTAGCTGGGAATGCGATAGATAGATGAAGGTGGGGGATGATAGTGATAGGTCAGAGCGGAGACTGCAGCGGATAGGTGGGATGCAGGTCTGGGATAGTGCCGCCCTGAGCTCGGGCAGAGTTGGCTGGAGGGAGAGTAGGTGGTGGCATATGGCTGTGGGTGTGGAGGGGAGGATCAGGAATAAGAACCATTTCTGGAGACTTTGGATTTGCTGCAAGTGCTGGTTGTCCTGGTCTGTGTGGAGTTTGCACATTCTCCCCGTGTCTGCGTGGGTTTCCTCCAGGTGCTCTGGTTTCCTCCCACAGTCCAGAGATGTGTAGGTTAGGTTGATTGGCCATGCTAAATTGCCCGTAGTGATCAGGGATGTGTGGGTTAGGTGCACAAGTCAGGGGAAATGTGGAGTAACAGGGTAGGGGATCTGGATGGGATACTCTTTGGAGGGTCAGTTTGGACTTTTTGAACCACACTGCAGGGATTCTATGAGAAAGAAGCCATTCTGCCCCTTAAGCCAGTGTAAATTCTTTGGAACTGCTATTTATTTATTCCCACTGCTCTGTTCTTTCTCACCAGCTCTGCGAATTTCTGGTTTGTGTTAGAAGTCCAAGCTCCTTTTGAAAAGTACTGTGTAAGGAGGTGCTTTCCAGATCATAACTTACTGTGTAAAATGAAATCTCCTCAACTCCCCCACCCAGCTCTTTTGGTAATTACCTTAAATCAGAGTTCTCTGATTACAGAAACAGCCCCCAGTGGAAACAGATTCTCTTGATTTCCTGTCAAAGAGCCTCACAATTCTGATTTTCTCAAAATAGTCCCCTTTTATACTTCTCTGCTCGAAAGAGAACAATCTTGATGTCTCAGAGTGCTTCCACACACTGAACTCTCTCATTCCCTCTGCAAGGTTCTGCCAATCTGTTGAAAATCTGGGGTCCAGAACTAGATACAATTTAAAACACCCCTTCCAGTGTCAATTAGTGCCATGGTTTTGATGACTGGACTAGAACATGAACGATAATTTGCTTTTGTGATTTGGTAGATTTGGGAAACACACTGTCCACTTCAAAGTGACCATTAATTCTCTCTTCACTCTCGTGGTGAGGAGCCTTGTCTACCAGGAGCTGGAGGAATAATTCTCAGGGTAATTCTGAAAACAGATTAATATATTTGTCTCTGAAAGTTTGAGGGCTGATTTGTTAGAGGTTTGTGTGCTATGTAGGCACTGAGAAATGATTTCTTCTGGATCAATAGAAGATAAATGAGAGCCAGGCCATTCAGGAGAGAAATTAGGAAGAACTTCCTCACCTGAATCTGGAACTCACTCCCACAGAAGTTTGTGGATGTTGTTGGGACAACTGCACTCTTCAAGACTGAGATCTATAGACTTTTGTTCCTCAGGTAATCAAGGATTATTTCCCCTTCCCCCACCTCACCCTAGTTCCAAACTTCCAGCTCAGCACTGTCCCCATGACGTGTCCGGACTTGTCCGACCTGCCTAGCTCCTTTTCCACCTATCCACTCCACCCTCTCCTCCCTGACCTATCACCTTCATACCCACCCCCACTCACCCATTGTACTCTATGCTACTTTCTCCCCACCCCCACCCTCCTCTAGCTTATCTCTCCATGCTTCAGCTCACTGCCTTTATTCCTGATGAAGGGCTTTTGCCCAAAACGTCGATTTCACTGCACTTTGGATGCTGCCTGAACTGCTGTGCTCTTCCAGCACCACTAATCCAGAATCTGGTTTCCAGCATCTGCAGTCATTGTTTTTACCTCGGTTATGAAGCAAGGCCAGGTATTGGAAGTTGAGGTGAACATGAGCCATGATCTAATCATGGGGGGGTACAGGCTTAACATTTTTATTTACTTATTCATTTTCTGGGATGTGGGTGTCATTTGCTTGGCCAGCATTTATTACCTCTCCCTCGTTTACCTTGAGATGGTGGTGATGAGCTGCCTTATTGAACCGCTGCAGCCCATGTATTGTGGGCTGACCCACAATACCGTTAGTGAGGGAATTCGGATTTTGACCCAGCCCCAGTGATGGAACAGTAATAATATTTCCAAGTCAGGCTGGTGAGTAACTTGGAGTTGAACTTGAAAAAGAAAGTGTTCCCATATATCTACTGCCCTTGTCTTTTGAGATGGAAGTGGTTGAGGGTTGGAAGGTGCTGTCTGATGATCTTTGGTGAATTTCTTTGGTGAATATGGCAGGAGTCATTAGGATTTTTGACAAGGGTTTCAGGAATGGAAGGGTCTCACCTAGGAACACACCACTTGAGAATTAGCCGTCAGATAGCAAATGCTCCTGGGGAATTTTTGGCTGTATGATCCTATAGCCTAGTTTCAACTTTAATCCCCGATTGATGTGTGATAATCAGTTATGGTAGAGTTAGGTAAATATATCCAGATAAACAGTGAAAGGAGGTTTCCAATGACCAGGGAGTCCAGACCACGGGTTCACAATCTCAGGATATGGGGTATGCCATTTAGGACTGAGATGAGGAGAAACTTCTTCACCCAGAGTTTGGTAAGCCTGTGGAATTCTCAGAAAGTGGTCAAGGCCAAAACATTGAATTTTACCAAGAAGGAGTTAGATATAGTTCTAAGGGTTGAAGGGAACAAAGGGTGTGGAGAGAAAGTGGAAACAATGTATTGAGTTGGATGATCAGTCATGATGGTATTGAATGGCCAAGGGTTGAATGGCCTATTCCTGTTCCTATTATCTACTTTTCTTTGTTTATACCTTTTGCACTGATCTTAACAGAAATGGTAGAAGAGATTCTCCTACTGCACCAAGCTTACCTTGTTTCCCTGCTAGTGTTCCAGGGAAAATGGGTGAGATGTTTTCCTACAGTAAATGTGCTATGTAAAGGCACACCTTTATTGTTGTAAACAGCCAACCTGCGCTTTCCCTGAGTGAAAATGCCAATTAAAGCAAATTTTATCGCTCACTAGGTGCTGAATTAAGATGACCAAAGCCACTCTATGCAAAATCCATTGCTGACACTTATCCCAATTGTCTAGGCTAGGCTGGGCTGGAGACCAGTCCCCAGAAGAGAGGCTGTTTTATGACCTGTATACAGCTCAGTAAAACGACAATGAACATAAGAGAGGTCACTTACCCGCCAGGGAACAGTGAAATGAGTGCAAGTAAGGAAAACAGAGAAAGGTTTGTTATTACAAACTGGAAAAGTAATAAAGCAGAACTTTAAGAATCGTAAGTAATAAAATCAAAGGGGCAAATGGTTACAGATTATCAGCATGGACTCGAGTGAAGAATTATGCCAACACTGCTGCGCGAACCCACTGGAGTGTTACAGAAAAGCAGTGTTTGTTGGTGCTAATTATTCCTCACCTCTCCCCTTGCCTGGTGAGGTTAGCTTTGATAAGGTTGCGTAATACATACAATTGTTCCTCTAAGATCTATGTACCAAAGGTCGTGGAGAATTGGGCCTGACTCGGTGAAAATTTTGGGAAGGGAGGTGGGAGATGGGGGGTGGGGAAGAGGGCATATGTCTTTCCTAACAATGGAGCCACTTATGTCGGGTGTGTAAGCACTGGGTTCACTGTCTGCACTTATTCCACATAATGAAAATTGGGTCTCTGGGATTGGGAATGGGAATGGGAAAGCTGGAATTGGGTCACGACTGCTCTGAAATAGTTCCAACTCTGCATTGATTTGTCAATGTTATACTATACTATATATTATACTATAGGCTGTCTGGTTACTTCCATAATGGTGTCTATAAGTATCTCTACCTGGATACATATGGTTCATGTTGCCATGAGTAGAACTTTAGGACACAATATGTCTACAGAAAACCTTTGGATTAGCAAGTTGCAGGTTTCCTAAGATATCACTCAAGCTCAAAGATCAATGTTAGTCCACAAGCCTTGGAGAGTGAGAGAAAAGGAGAGAGAGAGGCAGCCTGTCCTGCTCCTGAAGCAGAGAACATGTTGGTCACTACTTGGAATGTGGGTGGGTGTGTGCTCTGATTAAAATGCTGAGTCTGCATTTTACTTGGGCCACTCAAATCCTGTCATCATTACAGACTTGGTTCCAGCATTAAGTAAAGAGCCGAACTCCAGCAGGGGATGTTTGCTGACAATTGCACAGTGTTCAGCACCATTTTTGACCCCTGACATACTGAAGCAGTATATGTCCAAAGACAGCAGGGCCCTGGAAAAATGCAGATTTGGGCAAACAAATGGCAAGTTAGTTTTGGGTATTTTAAGTTACTCAGCTGGTAAAGAAATAAGGAAGCAAGCCATCTGGAACTGAGAATAACTTAAGGACTAGCTCCTGGAGAATGAAGTGTTTATTTGAGAGGCAGCATGGAGCAGAATTGTAGTGTGGGATTTTTGATCAGGTTAATGGTTATGTATGGAATTTCTTTACTACAGTTTAGAGTGTAAGTTGCCAGCTGAATAGTGCCGAGAAACTGTTGCTCTTAATTTGCATGATACATTATAAGATGTAATCTTACCATGTAATCCTTTCAGTCAGTCACTGGAAATTCAATGATCTTTTTGGAGATTAACAGTCTCCACGGGGCAAGGTGACAAATGATACACATTAAACAAGCAGGGCTAAATTTATGGCACTCCCAAGTTTGGGAATACAGGGTAAGGGAGACTGCTGAAAATACTGGTACAGGGTGGCATGGCAATTTCAAAACACCATTCCTGAAAACATTCCAGGGCCAGGGTGGAACAGGAATCTGACTCTTCTCCCATTGTACCAATCAATTCGTGCAAAACTCATTCATGGTTTCAGTTTTATTGCTCTCAACTATATACATATTCCTCTGAAGGGTTGGAAGCCACTCACCGTGTTATCCTGGCCCACTAAGTAATTCAGAGCTGAAAATGTGTTGCTGGTTAAAGCACAGCAGGTCAGGCAGCATCCAACATTTCGGGCCAGAGCCCTTCATCAGGAAACATCGAATTTCCTGTTCCTTGGATGCTGCCTGACCTGCTGTGCTTTAACCAGCAACACATTTTCAGCTCTGATCTCCAGCATCTGCAGACCTCACATTTTACTCCACTAAGTAATTCAGTAAGGAAAAGGGTTTCGGCATTTGTAAAGGTTGCATTCTTGGCACTGCTCAGCTGGTATGGAGAGTGGACACTCAGTGCTCCAGTGGATTGACATTACGAGGGGTGGAGGGGAACAGAAGAGCAAAGAGAGTTTGGGGGAGAGGCTCTCAGAGACAGATGCAAGGGAACCCAAGGCTTGACAATCTTCCTTTCACTTGCTGCTCCTGATTGCACAAGAAATGTTAAAGAGCTTTCCTTCAATAACACCAAGTCCTGAATTCTTTTCGCACCATCTTCCCACCTGGCAGGAGCAACACAGCCCTTGTGACATGATCAGACCCCGAGCTGCCCAGTTAGAAAAGGGAAGACCACCGCCTTTCAGCATGGTGTCCTTCATGGACAGAGTGAAGAGAAGATCCAGTGAGGATACTCCTGAGTAATCCACATGAAGCCAGGTTCACTGCCCACATGTCAAATCCCACCACTAGATACAACTGAAATTCTCCTCTGTAATGGCAGTAATATCACAATACAGAGGCATACAAATATAAATCTCTATGATGAAGAAAAACAAACAAAAACTGTGTCTGCTCTGAAAACATGGGATTGAAACTAATACGAAGATTACAGTTTATTTGATGTATGTTAGTCTCATTTGAGACAAATGTGTTAATCAGCAAGCTACGCACACGCTTCCTGATCACAATCTACCTGGTAAACTGCTGCGTATGTAGGGCTTATACTATTAACAGAATTAAAGGAGAACTCGTATACTTGGATTTCCGAAAGGCATTTGATAATGTGCCACATAAAAGTTTAAAGGGTAAGATCCAAGCTCATGGAGTTGGGAGTAATACATTAGAAAGGATAGAGGGTTGGTTAATGGAAGTAGTGGCATGAGCATGGCATTTTCCTGTTGGTAGGCAATGGGCAAGGGAAAGACATAATAGTCAATATTAGGGGCTCAACTCTTTTGTAATCTACATAACATATAAACTCGAGTAATAGTTGATCTCACTTTAAAGTCGGCCAAATAACCTGGAATTTTGGCCTATTTTTGGCCAAATAACCTGGAATTTTCCATATATCTCGTGTAAAAGTCAACCTTAGTTCTTCACAGATAAGAAATCAACATTTATGAGTCAGTGTGCCAGCTGTCACATTCCGCTCTAGCGACACAGTCCATTGGTTGTTCTGCTCCACTCCCAGTCTTCCAGTACACCGACTGTTGGTTTCCGCTCCAGGTTTTCAGAATTACCATCATTCATTGTTTAAGTTTACTTTATTCATTTAGACATCAACTAGGCTTCCACTAGTGATACGATATAGGACATAGAACATAGAAAAATACAGCGCAGTACAGGCCCTTTGGCCCTTGATGTTGCGCCGATCCAAGCCCACCTAACCTACACTAGCCCACTATCCCCCATATGCCTATCTAATGCCCGTTTAAATGCCCATAAAGAGGGAGAGTCCACCACTGCTACTGGCAGGGCATTCCATGAACTCACAACTCGCTGAGTAAAGAATCTACCCCTAAAATCTGTCCTATACCTACCACCCCTTAATTTAAAGCTATGCCCCCTCCTAATATCTGACTCCATACGTGGAAAAAGGTTCTCATGGTCAACCCTATCTAAATCCCTAATCATCTTGTACACCTCTATCAAGTCACCCCTAAACCTTCTTTTCTCCAATGAAAACAGCTATGAATATGAATTTTGATGAACATGAATTTCAGTCCCTCAAAAATAGGGCCCATAGCCTTTGCAGTGACCAATGTCTCCAACCATTTCTTGATATCACATTATTTGAATTGATTATTTGAAGACTAAGGTGTCTAATGCTGGAGAAGGCCTCCCCTTATGGTCCAGGTGGGACTATAACATAGTCCAAAATTATTGGCCCCTTATCCTGAGACTGTGCCCCAATGTTTTAGATTCATTAACCAACAGAGACAATCTCTCTTTGTCTAATCTATCAAGCCCCTATCTTGCATGTTCAATGGTGCTTCTCAACAAAGGTCAATCCTTTCATTCCAGGCACTACTTCAGCCATCTTTCATTGTACTGTGTCTTATGTAAGTTTTTATTCCCTGAAATGTGGAGAGCAAAACTGCACACAGTACTCCACATATGTGCTCTCAATGAAATCCTGCCTAACTGTAACAAGACTTCTTTATTCTTGTGAATCAACATGCCATTGGTTGTTTGCTCTACCTACATGCTGGTTTTCCCTGCACCTCCAACAAGCACGCCTAAGTCTCTCTGAACATCAAAAATGTTCTGCTTTCTTTATCTACGACCAAAGTGAATAACCTCCCTGCATTATAATCTATCTACCGTCTTGATATTGACCCACTTAACCTTGTTTTATTTCTTTGTGTCTCCCTAACAACAGCCTTCCATGCCACCTGGCTTTGTATCATCAGCAACCTTAGATATATTATACACTGTCTGTTCATCCAAGTCATTTACCGTATATACTCAAGTAATAGTCAAATTTCTTTGACTACTTTTTAAGGTTAAATTTCATCAGGAAGGGCTTATGCTCGAAACGTCGAATTCTCTATTCCTGAGATGCTGCCTGGCCTGCTGTGCTTTGACCAGCAACACATTTTCAGCTGTGATCTCCAGCATCTGCAGACCTCATTTTTTACAATCCAGGACAAAGCAGCCCACTTGATTAATACCTTTTCCACAAGCATCCATTGCTTCCACTACTGACAGTCAGTAGCAGCAGTGTGTACTATCTACAAGATGCACTGCAGAAATTCACAAAAGACCATTAGACAGCACCTTTCAAACCCATGACACCTCCATCTAGAAGGACACGGGCAGCAGATACATGGAACGCCACCAACTTCAAGTTCCCCTCCAAACCACTCACCATCCTGACTTGGAAATATATCGCTGTTCCTTCAATGTCGCTGAGTCAAAATCCTGGAAATCCCTCCCTGAGGACATTCTGAGTCAGCCCACAGCACATGGACTGCAGCTCACCACCACCTTCTAGGGGCAACTAGAGATGGACAATAAATGCTGGCCAGTCAGAGATGCCCACATCACACAAATGAATAAGAAAAGGAGAAAACTGATCTGGTTAGGGATCAATAGCGTTTATTTTTAATAATTAGCAAAGTGTGTGACGCAGGGATTCACTAAGAGAATAAAGTCCCAAGATTCCACTGTCTTGAAAAACAGCAATAGTCTTTACTATATAACATTAGAACACTCTAAAATGCACGTAGAAACTTATTTCTAACAATCAGAATTAACTTGTGGTAAACATGGGTGATCAAACATTCCACTGCGCACATTCAAATAACAAATGTCATGAAGATAGTCCCATGGATTTCTCAACAACTCCCTCCAAAATGTTTAGAACATGATGAGGCATCAAATCTCATTAAAATTCGTAAGAGATTACAATACTTCACTTTTGTTGATCTGGGTAGCAACTGTCTTTCAAGAATTGTTCTGTCATGGATTGCCTCAACAATTGCTTCTGTTCTAGTTAGCCACCCTTCTTTCTTTGCTCTACTCTGCCCTGGATACTTATTTTATTTGTTTGTTGAAGTAGGCAAGAATTTAGTGTTTATCCTTAATTGCCCTGGAGATGGTGATGGGGATTTTGCCTTCTTAAATGATTACCTTCTGTTTGGTGTAGGTGCACCCACAGTGCTGTGAGGGAGGGAGTTGCCAGATTTTAACTCACTCTGAACCTACAGGCACAACTCCAACTTTTCTCTGACAATGAGCTTTACCAAGCTAGCACTACTCCTGAGTTCTTTTTTCTTCAACTCCAATTGCGCTCTCTTGCAAATACTTCTGTGGGCCTTTCATCCCTTGTCCTGGCTGTACTGAGTTTTGTTTGCGCATAGGTTTCTTTCAAGCCATTCATAGCTCCTGGGACTTCCATGAGGCATCATTATGCAGAAATACTTAACTGCAGTTGAACATCCCCCAGTCTTCAGGGCACAAAATCTGTGTAGTTCGGCTTCCTTTAGCAGCATAATGAACAGCGTCCTGTCGAACAAACAGGATCTGTCTCCTTCCATATGACTAACCTCATCTCCCTATCTCTAATTTATTCAGCTTGTTGCTCTACAATCCTCAAACTGTCCTGATGGGCTTATTGAAGCAAGTCTCTCCCTCATTGCTCGGCCAAATTGAATGTTGCCAGTTAGCAAGGTTTGGAACTGAGGACACTCTGAACAGTACATTTCACAGAGAATGCTAGGCTGCTCAATTTCAAAAAAGTTAGTGTGACTAGAGCATTTCATTACAACAGAGATAACGTGAAACTCTGTGACTCAGAGGATTGAGAATCTTTGGAAGTCTCTATCCCAGAGGATTGTGGAGTTGAGATTATTGAATAGACACATGTTTAGTCTCTCAGGGAATCATGGGATATGGGAAGAAGCCAGAAGCATGGAGTTAAAGACTAAGAACATTGGTTAGGTCACTATTAGACTATTGTGTGCAAATCTGGTCTCCCTGCTGTAGGAAAAATGTTGTGAAACTTGAAACGGTTCAGAAAAGATTTAAAAGGATGTTGCCAGGGTTGGAGGGTTTGAGCTATAGGGGGAGGCTGAATAGGTTGGGGCTATTTTCCCTGGAGCATTAGAAGCTGAGAGGTGACCTTATAGAGGTTTAGAAAACCATGAGAGGCATGGATAGGACGAATAGTCAAGGTCTTTTTCCCAGGGTAGTGGAGTCCAAAACTAGAGGCCATAGGTTTAAGGTGAGAAGGGAAAGATTTAAAAGGAGCCTAAGGGGCAACTTTTTCACGTTGAGGGTGGTGAGTATATGGAATGAGCTGCTAGAGGAGGTGGGAGAGGCTGGTACAATTGCAACATCTGAAAGGCATTTGGATGGGTATGTGAATAGGAAGGGTTTAGAGGGATATGGGCCAAGTGCTGGCAAATGGGACGAGATTAATTAAGATTATCTGGTTGGCATGGATGAATTGGATCGAAGGGTCTGTTTCCGTGCTGTACACCTCCAAGATTCTACGAATCTAACAGCTGTGCTTGAATTAAATAGCAGAATGGGCTCGATGGGCTGATTGGCCTACTCTTGTGCCTATTTCTTGTGTACCTAGTACACAAAGCAGCTTGGAAGTAAAGGAAAGAACATACATTAATGTAGGACATAACACGGTAGCTCACTGTCCTTTCCAGCCAGTGAAACATTTTTCAGGTGCAGTCACTGTGGAACACTAACAAATGGACCAGTGAATTTACACACTGCAATTCCTCACAGATAGCAATGAGATAAAATCGTCAAATTCCTGGTGATGTTGATGAAAACTGAATCGAATCCTGGATCATTTCCCTGCTTTCATTTAAAGACAGGCTGAGCTGCTGACTCTGCTGCCACACAGAGTCGTTCCTAAAAATTACTACAAAAACTTACATTGAAATAACATTTCACGGTGCAGCACAAGATTATTCGTCAGACAAATATTGAAAACTGAGACGCAATAAGACAGGTTTTTCGTGATTGCTTTAAAGGAGGAGAGATGGAGGTGGTGAGTAAGGGAATTCCTGGAGTCAGATGTCAGCAAGCTGAAAGCACAGGTGGATGGTGAGTGTAGAGGATGGACAAGAATCGCACAAACACTGAGTTGTTTAGGGTTGTAGGAGTTTGTGGAGTGACAGAGGGACAAAGTCACAGAGGCACCTGAATTCTGATATTTTAACATTGATGATCTGTCTGCAAGTACGGGTGTGGTTGGTGAACAGAGCTTGGTGCATGTTTAGATATAGGCTGCAGATATTTTCAAGAGCTCATGTTCATGAGGACAGGGGTGGGGGAGTGGGGTGGTGGGTGATTTTCACTAACAGCATTAGAGGTAATGGAGAGATTAGTGTACCAGAGTCAAAAGAAAATCCAGCCTTCAGCACCCCACATTGTGGATGGTTGATTCGGAGTTATCAGAGTCCCGGGGTAAACTGGAAAACCGGGCTTCTGCACTCCTGATCAATCCCCCAATAGCTTGGATGCAGGTTTCAGCAGTAGATGTGCTAGGATAGGGATAAAGAACATTGATGACACCATGATTTGGAGTCTTACCAATTACTAGCTGAACTTTTAAACAGCATTTAGTGGGTATCGATCTGTAGGAGTGCTGACACCTTGTTTTTGGATTGATTAAAGTTTAAATCGGGCTCCTACTCCATCTCTTTAAGATATGAAAATGATCTCAGGGGATATTAATGTGCACATGGCCTGGAAAAATCAAATAGGTCCTCCCAGAGGAGGAGTTCATAGAATGCTAATGAGATATGGTAGTTTCTTAGAACAGCATGATTTAGAGCCAGACTAACAAACAGGCTGGTATTGTGCATTGACAAAGGATTAATTTATTGACCTTGTATTGAAGGCATTTCTAAATAACAATAAGCATTATATAATTAAATATTATATTCAGATTGAATTTGAGAAGAGTGAGTCAAAACTAGTATTTTCAACTTAAATATGGATAATGCATGAAAGCAAAGCTGGCTTAAGAGAATTGGCAAATTAGACCAAGGGGTAGGACAATAGAGATACAATGGTAGATATTTAAGGTAATATTTCAGAATACACAGAATGAATGCATTCCAGTGAGAAAGATAATTCTAAGGGGAAGCCCAACTGTCAATGGCTCACTAAGTAAGTTAAATATCGTATAAACTTATGAAAAAAAACATTGAATTATGCAAAGATATGTGGCAGGTCAAAATTTTGGAGATAATATGCAAACAGTAAAGAAGGTCTAAAAAGTTAATAAAGAATGAAAAATTGGAATACATGAGAAAGCTTGATAAAAATATAGGAAAGATTACTTTTATTTTAAAAATGTTAAAGTAAGCATTGATTCTATAGAAAATAAGTCTGGGAAATAAAAAGTGGAAAATAATGAGCTGGCAGGTGAATTGAACAGCTATTTTGTATTTGTCTTCATATTAGACAATATAGGTACCATCTCAGAAATAGATATGAACCAGGAAATGGAAGAGAGGGAGGGACTCAAGAAACCAGGGAACTGGGCCTGAGAAAACTGTTGGAACTGTGAGCTGAACAAGTCCTCAGGTCTTGATGGACTTCATCTTCGGGTCTTAAAGGGTATGGCTTTGAAATCATTGCTGTCCTGGTTTTAAATATCTAAAAGTTTAAAAGATTCAGGAAAGGTTCTGTTAGACTGCAAAGTAGCAGCTTTAATTTCTTTATTCAAAATGTGAGGGTGGCAAACAGCTGAAAACTATAGTCTAATTAGGTTAACATGTGTTCTTGGGAACAAGTTAGATAGGAAGACTATTCCTTCTGATAGATAAATCATTAATTCAGGGAATATAATCTCAAAATTGGATCTGAGTCTTTCAGGAGTGAGATTAGGAAGCACTTCTTTTTACACAAGAACAGTGGGACTCTGGAATTCTCTTCTTCAAATCCTATGTCTGTGCTAGTAAAATCAGAGCTCTTTGGTTTGTGGTTGTCTCAACTCTTAGCGAGTTTTGAGAAGATTTGTAGCTCAGGTTGAGATTCTGGAAATAGGTTTGCTCGCTGAGCTGGAAGGTTTGTTTTCAGACATTTCGCCACCATACTGGGTAACGTCATCAGTGAGCCCCTGGATGAAGCACTGGTGTCATGGCCCACTGAGTACTCAGGCCTCTTGGCATCATGGTAGCCCACAAACCCACCGACACACTAAAACAGCAGCTAATGAACTTGAAAGACCCTATACAGACAAGCAAAACTAATGTCATTTACAAAATACCATGCAAGAACTGTAACAAACACTACACTGAACAAACAAGCAGAAAACTAGCCACCAGGATACATGAACATCAGCTAGCCACAAAACAATATGACCCTCTCTCACTAATATTCATGCATACAGATGAGGAAGGACATCACTTTGACTGGGACAACACATCCACCTTAGGACAAACCAAACAGAGACACACACAAGAATTCTTAGAAGCTTGGCATTCCAACCAGAACTCCATCAACAAACACATTGACTTGAATCGTATTTACCACCTCCTGAGAAAAAAAAGGGAAATGATATCACCACAGACAATGACATTACCACAGGAAATGACATCACCAACCCAAGGAAACCAAAACATAAATAGAAAGCGAGCCATGTCACCAGTGTTTCATCCAGGGGCTCACTGATGATGTTACCTATTATGGTGACGAACGTCGGAAAATGAAACTTCCTTGTCTAAACTCTGCTAGATAGGACATGGAACAGAGAGGCATCTGACTGGGTTTTAATACCTCTGTGTAGCTTTGTGTTATATGTTCTGTGAATCCTTATTTGATACAATGCACTAAGCACACAGAGTGATCACTCATTATAATTAAAATCCTGATGCATCATTCTAGTCAATCGATGGCACTAAGCTCTGCAGAAAGGACAATCATTAGGAGAGGCCCACCTCAGAGCTCTGGTGTTGAGTTGACCTAGCGTGAGCATTACAAAAGGAGAAGAGTAAAATTATTGCCACAGATGGCGTCAAGCAACCACATCCCAGAATATTGTCATCTCAGAATGACAGATGGAACAAATAAGGGTTTGTTTGATTCCAATTTTGTTCTCCTTTATCTCCTGAAGCCACTGTTGGAATGCATATTACCATGTGTTCCAATTATCCTTTAATGTCTTAGCAAATATTTTAGAGACTGCCACACAAGAGGCCATTCCATCCATTATGCCTGTTAGCCACCCCGTTCTATTCCCCTGCCCTTAGCAATAGCCTTCTAATTTTTAATTTCCAAATAGTTACTGGGTTTCCTTTGATAAACTGCTGTTGTAATTTTCCCTCCTAAAATCAGCAACTACCAGCTATGAGCCCTGCGCAAAACATCTCTGAACCGCTTCTTTATTCTTTGATGATCCTGAATTAATAGCTATCGAACAGTAAAAATAGTCATTTTCTGATTTGCTGATAAAAATCTCTCCCCATCTAACATGCTATATTTTCACTCTGGGTTTTTTTCTAGTGCTTTAGTTGTGGGTACTCCAAACATTTCATAGCAAGAAAGTGAATACAACATCCTGGGATATGAAAGGCATCAGCTAAATGCAATTCTTTACAAGAAATAAAAGTCTGACATTACAATTCAGTGCTGTGGGAATGCGAACTGTTAGTGATGCCATCTTCTGATAAAATGTTAAACCAAGGTCCATCAATTCAGGTGAATGGGTAATATCCTATGACACTGTTTGAAGAGGAGCAGAGAGTTATTCACAGTGTCCAGGCTAAAAGAGCTTTTTCTTATTTGTTTATGGGATGAGTGTGTCACTGACAATGATATAATGATATATTAATGATATAGAAGATGGTATTAGTCATAACATTAGCAAATTTGCTGATGATACTAAGCTGGGTGACAGGGTGGAATGTGAGGAGGATGTTAGGAGATTACAGGGCGACCTGGACAGGTTAGGTGAGTGGTTAGATGCATGGCAGATGCAGTTTAATGTGGATAAATGTATGGTTATCCACTTTGGTGGCAAGAACAGGAAGGCAGATTATGACCTAAATGGAATCAATTTAGATAAAGGGGCAGTACAAAGAGATCTGGGTGTTCTTGTACATCAGTCAATGAAGGTAAGCATGCAGGTACAGCAGGTAGTGAAGAAGGTTAATCGCATGTTGGCCTTCATAACAAGAGGGATTGAGTATAGAAGCAAAGAGGTTCTTCTGCAGCTGTACAGGGCCCTGGTGAGACCACACCTGGAGTACTGTGTGCAGTTCTGGTCTCCAAATTTGAGGAAAGACATTCTGGCTATTGAGGGAGTGCAGCATAGGTTCATGAGATCAATTCCTGGAATGGCGGGACTACCTTACACTGAAAGACTGGAGCGACTGGGCTTGTATACCCTTGAGTTTAGAAGACTGAGAGGGGATCTGATTGAGACATATAAGATTATTAAAGAATTGGACACTCTGGAGGCAGGAAACATGTTTCTGCTGATGGGTGAGTGCTGAACCAGAGGACACAGCTTAAAACTATGGGGTAGACCATTTAGGACAGAGATGAGGAGAAACCTCTTCACCCAGAGAGTGGTGGGTGTGTGGAATGCTCTGCCCCAGAGGGCAGTGGAGGCCCAGTCTCTGGATTCATTGAAGAAAGAGTTGGATAGAGCTCTCAAGGATAGTGGAATCAAGGGTTATGGAGATAAGGCAGGAACAGGATACTGATTAAGGATGATCAGCCGTGATCATAATGAATGGTGGTGCAGGCTCGAAGGGCAGAATGGCCTACTCCTGCACCTATTGTCTATTGTCTATTGTCTATTGACAAGGCCAGCATTGATTACCCATTCTTAGTTGACCTTGAGAATGTGCACTGAGCTGCCCTTTTGATCCGTTGCTGTTCATTTAGTGTAGGCATCCCTTACAGCGTTGCTGGCAATCTTAGTCATAGAACAGCATGGAAACAGACTCTTAAATCCAACTCATCCATGCCCACCAGATATTTACAATTAATCTGGTCCTGTCTGCCAACATTCGGTCCATATCCCTCTAAACCTATCTTATTCATATACCCATCCCATGTAGTAATTGTACCAACCTCCACCACTTCTGCCAGCTTGTTCCATACACACACCACCCTCTGTGTGAAAACGTTGCACCTTAGGTCCCTTTTATAACCTTTCCCCTCTCACCACAAACCTATGCCCTCTAGTTTTGAACTCCCCTACCCTGGGAAAAAAGACCTTGGCTATTCACCCTATCCATCCCCCTCATTATTATACAAACCTCTCTAAAATCACCTCTCAGTCTCCAATGCTCCAAAGAAAACAGCCCCAGCCTTTTCAGCCTCTCCCTGTAGCTCAAACCCTCCAACCCTGGTAACATTCTTGTAAATCTTTTGTGAACACTTTCAAGTGTATTAACATCTTTCTGATAGCAGGGAGACCTGAACTGACTCTATGACACTATAATGGCTGAACAAGTATTAGCTGATAGCACTGTCAACGATACCTTGCATCGTTTTGCTGATGATCACAAATGGACTGATAGTGTGGTCATTTACCTGGATGGATTTGACCTTAATGCTTGCTCATAAACTTTGCAGTGTCCATTGTCATTACTCATTTCTTGATAACAGAACATAGGACGGGATCATTAACAGATCAGGAAGAGGCCCTTCAGCTCACATGATCTGCCTGAACATGATGTCAAGTTAAACTAATCCTTTCTGCCTAAGCTTAGTCCATATCCTACCATTCCTTCCATATTCATGAGTTTATCTAAAAGTCCTTTAAACACCTCTATTGTATCTGCCTGTACCACCACTCCCAGCAGCGCACTACAGACTCCTAGCACTCTGTGTAAAACACCTGCCTCTCACATATCCTTAAAACTTTCCCCATCACAGCTTAAATGCTGATTTTAAACATTTTAACTCTGGGAAAAAGATTCTGACCATCAACTCTAGCTATACATCTCATAACTTTATAGACTTCTATCTAGCCTCCCCTCAGCCTCTGCCACTTCAGAGAAAATGACCTGAGTTTTTCTCGCCTCTTCTTATAGCTCATACCTTCTAATTCACACAGCATCCTAGTAAACATTTTCTGCACCCTCTCCAAAGCCTCCAAATCCTCCCTGTAAAATGGAGACCAGAATTGAATACAATACTCTAAGTGTAGCCTAACAAAAATCTGATAAAGCAGGCAATGTGACAGCCTGACTCTTGTATTCAATTCTCCGACTAATAAAGATAAGTATGCCACATGCTTTTTTTATCATCCCAACTACTTGTGTAGTCGCTTTTAGGGAGCTATAGACTTGAACCTCAAGATCCCTCTGAACATCAATGCTGTTCAGTGTCCTGACATTAACTGTACATTTTTCTCTACTGTTTGATCTCCCAAAGTACAGCACTTCACACATACCGGGATTAATCTCCATCTGCCATTTCTCTGCCTATCTCCGTAACTGATCTATATCCTTTGACAGCCTTCTACACAATCTACAACTCCACCGATCTTGGTGTCTTCTGCAAACTTACTAACCCACCCATCCACATTTTCATCCATGTCAGTTTTATATATATCACAAACATCAGAGGTCCCAATACAGATCCCTGTGGAACACCACTAGTCACGGATATCCAGCCAGAAAAACACCCTTCCACCACTAACCTCTACCTTCTACTGGCAAGCCAATTCTGAACCCACGTGGCCAGGTCACCATGGATCACATGCATCTTAAATTTCAAGATGAGGTTCCCATGAGGGGCCTTGTCAAAAGTCTTGCTAAACTCTACGTAAACAACATCCACTGCTCTACCCTCATCAATCTTTGTCACCTCCCTGAAAAATTCAATCAAATGAGTTGCCCCAGTTTTTGTTAGTTATTTTAATTGTCCACCAACTTTCATGATCAGATGTGGCAATACTGTAGACCATAGCTATGGTCCTTTGGTTGAGTAACCATTAGCTCTGTCTATCACTTGCTGCTTATACTATTGTGTTTGTAAGTAGTCCTGTTTTGTATCTTTACCAGTTTGAGATTTCATTTTTTAGCAAGCTCCTGGCAAATTCTGGCAACTTCTCTTATACTTCTCCTTGAACCCGGTTTGATCCATGTCCATGATAGGCTTGTTCAGAAGGCCAGGAGGAATGGGATATAGGGAAATTTAGCTGTCTGGATACAGAATTAGCTGGCCAACAGAAGACAGCAAGTGGTAGTGGAAGGAAAGTATTGTGCCCGGAAGTCAGTGGTGAGTGGTGTTCCATAGGGCTCTGTTCTTGGACCTCTACTCTTTGTAAATTTATTAATGACTTGGATGAGGAGATTGAAGGATGGGTTAGCAAGTTTGCAGTTGACACAAAAGTTGGAGGTGTCATTGACAGTATAGAGGACTGTTGTAGGCTGCAGCATGACATTGACAGGATGCAGAGTCGGGCTGAGAGGTGGCAGATGGAGTTCAACCTGGATAAATGTGAAGTGATGCATTTTGGAAGGTCAAACTTGAAAGTTGAGTACAGGATTCTTGGCAGTGTGGAGGAACAGAGGGATCTTGGTGTGCAGGTACATAGACAGGATTGTTAAGAAAGCATATGGTGTTTTGGCATTCATTAACAGGGGGATTGAGTTTAAGAGCCATGAGATCTTGTTGCAGCTCTATAAAACTTTGGTTAGACTGCACTTCGAATACTGTGTCCAGTTCTGGTTGCCCTATTGTAGGAAAGATGTGGATGCTTTGGAGAGGGTTCAGAGGAGGTTTACCAGGATGCTGCCTGGGATGGAGGGCTTATCTTACGGAGTGAGGTTGACTGAGCTCGGACTTTTTTCTTTGGAAAAAAGAAGAGAGAGAGGGGACCTAGTTGAGGTGTACAAGATAATGACAGGCATAGATAGAGTTGATAGCCAGAGACTATTTCCCAGGGCAGAAATTGTTAACATGAGGGGTCATAGTTTTAAGCTGTTTGGCGGAAAGTATAGAGGGGATGTCAGAGGCAGGTTCTTTACGCAGAGAGTTGTGGGAGCATGGAATGCGTTGCCAGCAGCAGTTGTGGAAGCAAGGTCATTGAGGATATTTAAGAGACTGCTGGACATGCACATGGTCACAGAAATTTGAGAGTTCGTACATTAGGTTTACCTTACATGAGGATCAACTGTCAGCCCAACATCGTGGGCTGAAGGGCCTGTTCTGTGCTGTACTGTTCTATGTTCTACGTTCTATGTAAGAATCACGTTAACTCTGCTTTCTCTCCACAAAATGCTGCTCGACTTGCTGAGTTTCTCTAGCCCTCTCTGTTATTGTTTTGATCCATGGTTTGCTGATGATGGTTAGAGTGGGGAATATGCCAGACCACGCCATTGCATTTGGTGTTTAGATACAATTTTGCGGCTGCTTATGACCCACAGTACCCCTTGGATGCCCAGTTTTGAGTGGCTAGATCTGTTCAGAATCTATCCTATTTAGCTCAGTGATAGTGTCACATAATACGTTGGAGGATATCCATAATATGAAGATGTTTCCTTGCTGCCACAAAGACTGGGTGTTGGTCACTCCTGGCAATAGTAACAAAAGTATCTGTATCAGGTAGATTGGTGAGAACGAGATCAAGCATGATCTTCCCTCTTGTCAGTTCCCTCGTGATCTGTTTTCGGATTTAGTTGAGCAATTAGATCATTTTAGACTCAAACAGCCTGATTTATTGTGGTGTTACTGAACCACTCTTGGTGATGGATTTTGAGGTCTCCCAGCCAGAGTACATTGAATGGCTTTATAGCCCTCAGTCTTTCTTCCAAATGGTATTCAACATGGAGGTGTACTGCTGTATAAGCCGGGGCGGGGGGAGGGAAGGTAATAGGTGGTAATCTGTGGGAGGTATCCTTGCCTATGTTTGATCTGATGCCGTGAGACTACATGGGGTCTAGGGTCAACACTGAGGACTCCCAGGGCAACTCCCTCCGAACTCTATACCACCGTGCCACAATGTGTGGAGTGCCTGACCTGCTGGTGGGGCAGGACTTAACCAGGAATGGTGTTGGTGGTATCTGCAACATTGATTGTAAAGTATGACCAGTCTGTGGGAGAGCTGTCCCAATGTTGGTATGAGGCCACAGACGTTAGTTAGTATGGCTGACATGGCATGGCTGTCAGGGCTGGGTTTACTACTGTTTACCCAGCGTCTGCCAAGGTTCTTTCCTTTTCTGAGGCATTGTAGTGGCTCGATATAACTGAGCCTCTTATTTGGTCATTTCAGAGAGTGGTTAAAAGTCAACCACGTTGCTGTGGGCCACATGTAGGCTAGACCAACAGGGCCAGATCCTCAATAATAGGGCATGAGTGAATCAGGTGAGTTTTGACAACAATCAGCAATAGTGCAGACAACTAGCTTCTAATTCCCGATCTGTTATTAAATTGAACCCACATCCCCAAGCACTGTCCTGTGCCTCTGGCTTATTGGTCTGGTGACATTCCCACCATCCCACTGCCTCCCGTCTCAATCTACACCAGAGAAACGGATGATCTGGCCACTATCATATTGTTTTTCTGTGGGGTGGGAGGGTGCGGGGAGTTGCAGTGTATAATTCACCTGCTGCATTTCACAGATTGCGATAGTGACTACATTTCAAAACTATGAATTATCAAAGGTGTCTGGCAGTTGTGAAAGGCCTGTCATCAGTGTGTGTGATTTTCTTCCCCTCTTTTGTTGGCACCTCAGAGTTTTGTTAAAACTGGCCATGGCAGGGAGAATATTCCTTGCCACTCAAATCAACTTGCACCCGTTCATTAGTTGGCAATGCCACTTGCAAGTTTCTGTTTGATTGCATTTTTGTGAAGCAACAATGTTATATCAACAGGAGTTGTTGTATAGACAGTTCTGGTGGACTGGTGATCATTGTCTGGACAGGCTGAGTTGAAAGCTGAGATTAAAGTAGTGTTGGGAAAAGCACAGCCAAGCATTTGAGGTGCAGGAAAATTGACGTTTGGGGCAAAAGCCTTTCATCCTTTTTTCTGCTCCTTGGATGCTACCTGACCGGCTGTGTTTTTCCAGCATCGCGCTCTCGACTTTAATTTCCAGTTCTCTGGTTAAAGGTATGCCTGCTCCTCAACTCTATGTCTTCCACCATAACTCGGGCAAGGATTCAGCTCCTGAATCCATGCCAGCTGGAAAAGGGATTGAGCCCCCCCTGCTTTTGCTACCAACCTGTTTGGCACCAGCCAACTGAGTTCCCCCACAGAGTCTGTGTCACCGTGCCAATATACAATGTTATAGTTAGCAATGACACACAATCATGACAGAGGCTCCAATTTCTTCTGAATTACAACAAGGTTCCAAAAATGCTGGGGTGGGAAGTCTAGGATGATTTCATCTCCTTGTGTGGGTTAACCTCTGTCCTTCCTGTAATGTGCATCTTATTGCAGGGAGAAGCACCATCAGCATATAAATCACTTAAACATTGAAGCAAAACCTCCTAATGGAGGCATTGATGAAAACTGTCCCCAGTTCTCAGAAAACTTCTCTTCTCAATTATCACTTTCTCTGATAATTAAAGCAAGATGTTTGAGTTTATAAACGGCAATGTTTTGCTTGCCAGGCAGATTTTGTTGGCTGCGCTTCTTTTGATGAGTGGTAGTTCCCAATTTTTTTCTCTGGGTGCTCTGTCAGTTCCCACTGACAGCACTGACTCCATAGGCTGCCTTGTTGTGGTCCCTATAATTTTTTTCTCCACTTTGATCGTTCCCATACTTTGGTCTGAGCTGCTGCTGATTGGGGATCTGCTGTCACAGTCAAAAAAGAACATACACTGTGCCTGTCGAGAAGTTTCAGCAGAATCCAAAAGGTAGAATCGGTTTAAATCTTCTCAAAGTTGAACCTAACACGGAACCATATGCGATGGAAGGGGATTCACTATTGTTCCCAGATTCAGGTCTTTTGGTGCAGTGGGTCATGTCCTGACTATGAGCCAGAAACTCTTGGTTCAAGTCAGACCAAAGGAATTGATGGCTGAAGGAATGAGAGTATATTTTATGGCCAAGCAGCTGAGCATCAATCTAATGCAGACCATTAGGGGGCAGTATGGTGGCTCAGTGGTTAGCACTGGTGCCTCACAGTGCCAGGGACCTCGGTTCAATTCCAGCTATGGATGACCGTCTATGTGGAATTTGCATGTTCTCGTCTTGTCTGTGTGGGTTTGCTCCCAGTGTTCTGGCTTCCTCCCATAGTCTAAAGATGTCAGTTAGGTGGATTGGCCAAGCTATATTGCCCAGAGTGTCCAGGGATGTGCAAGCTGTGTTGGATAACCATGGGAAATGCAGAGTGACAGGGATAGGTCTGGGGTGATACTGCTCAGAGGGTCAGTGTGGCCATAGCGTCATAGAAATGTAAAAAAAAGAAACAGACCATTCAGTCCAACTTGTCCATGCTGACCACATTGCCAAAACTAATCTAGTTCCATTTGCCAGCACTTGGCCCATATCCCTCCAAACCCTTCTTATTCATATACCTATCCAGGTGACTTTCAACTGTTGTAATTGTACCAGCCTCCATGACTTTGTCAGGCACCTCGTACCATTCATGCACTACCCTCTGTGTGAAAAAGGTGCCCCTTAGGTCCCTTTCAAATTTTTCTCCTCTCACCTTAAACCTATACCCTCCGGTTCTAGACTTCCCCATCCCAGGGAAAAGACCTTGTCTATTTATCCTATCCAAACCCCTCATGGTTTTATAAACCTCTATGAGGTCACCCCTCAGCCTCCGATGGTCCAGGGAAAACAGCCCCAGGCTATTCAGCCTCCCCCTATAACACAATCCCTCTAGTCCTGGTAACATTCTTGTTAATCTTTCCTCAACCCTTTGAAGTTTCACAGCATACTTCCTATAGCAGAGAGATATGCAGTATTCCAATAATGACCTAACTAATGTCCTGTACAGCTGCAACACAATCTCCCAATTCCTATATTCAATGTATTGATCAATAAAGGAAAGCACACCAAACGCCTTCTTCACTATCCTATCTACTCCACTTCCAAGGAATTATGAGCCTGCACTCCAAGGTCTCTGTGTTCAGCAACACTCCCCAGGACTTTACCACTAAGTGTATATATTCTGCCCTGATCAGCCTTTCCAAAATGCAGCTCCTCATATTTATCTAAATTAAACTCCACCTGCCACTTCTTGACCAACTGGTCCATTTAATCAAGATTCAATTGTACTCTGAGGTAACCTTCCTTGCTGTTCACTACACCTCCAATTTTAGAGTCATCTGCAAATTTACTAACTATACCTCCTATATTCACATCCAAATTATTTATATAAATGACAAAAAGCAGTGGAACCAGCACCGATCCTTATGGCACTCCACTGGTCACAGGCCTCCAGTCTGAAAAGCAACCCTCCACCACCACCCTCTGTCTTCTACCTTTGAGCCAGTTCTGTACCCAAATGGCTAGTTCTTCCTCTGTACTGTGTGATCCAACCTTGCTAACCATGGTTCCATGAGGAACCTTGTCAAACGCCTTGCTGAAGTCCACTTGGATCACATAATATTCTATTCCCTGTTTGCTTTCGAAATCCTCTCATCCTTCTCCTGAATTAGGTTGATATCTTCTGCAGTGTATTCTGCTGTGTATGAATTGAATTCTGATATTTGCATTCTATTCCTTGCTTCAAGCTGACCATGAAGCCCTTCTGCTCTTCAAAGTTAGTTTGGGTTCTGCACTCAACTTTGGCAGAGTTTCCAGTATGAAGCTCTTTTCAGAATACTGAACACATTTTGTTTTGTGAGGAGGAGGGGAGGAAGGGATTTTAAATTCCTTAAAACAGATTAGAGAATGGAAAAAGAAATCCCCACTTGCAATAAATTAACTTTTACAAGAATTGTTGAAGAGTAAGATCAGAGTTTCCTCACCCAAAACAGTGGTGAAATATTCCCCAATTTGAAACTGCTGCTGTCAAGGACTAGAGTGTTTTAAACATTTCCCGTAGTTGGAATGAGACTACCATTAAACAATACAATGTTTTGTACACCACCACTAGGAGACTGATTAAATCCACTTCAAAACAGCCTTTACAGCTGGGAGATCAAGGACACTCATCTCATTCGTCCAGGCTTGTTTTAAGAAACCTTTACAGACCAGTTTGAAAACTAAGCAAATTCATTCTTGCAATTATGCATTGGGAAACTGTCCACACAAACATCAGCCCGAGTTTCACTTCCAAAGCCATCCTATATTCTTTATTTGCCACAAAATAAGATATAAAAACACATCAGTAAATCACGGAAGGTTAAGTGAAAACTCACCTGTCTCCAAACTCTTAGGAATGTGTGTACTGTACAGATTAAAGTAATCAGAGCCAGATAGAACAAATTGATCATGGTCTCATGGGGTCAAATGACCTGTTTCCACACTATAGGGATTCTCTGATGAGCAGGTTGGGGCAAAACGTTCCTGGTCAGCCACTAAAATGGAAGAACTGCAGCCTCTAACTCCACTCTTGAATGGTATCTCCTCAATAATAAAGTCATCAAACTCAATTTCCATTTCATAAAACTGTACTGACTCCACTTGTTGGGATTCTGATTTATTAGCATCATATTCCTCATTTCATCTTAATAGATTTCTACTCTCAATTAGAAGATGCAAGAGAATGAAATGAGCCGGGGGAATTGCTGATTCAGAGAAGGTTGTATCAGTATGAAAGGTTATCATTTAAAGTCTCACAGAGTTAGCAGGTTTTGAGAAGATTTGTAGCTCAGGTTGAGGTTCTAATTAGAACATAGAACAATACAGCACAGAACAGGCCCTTCGGCTCTCAATGTTACGCCAACCTGTGAACTATTCTCAGCTCGTTCCCCTACATTATCCCATCATCATCCATGTGCTTACCTAAGGATTGTTTAAATTTCCCTAATGTGGCTGAGTTGACTATGTTAGCAGGTAGGGTATTCCACCCCCTTACCATTTTCTGCATAAGTTTGCTCACTGAGCTGGAAGGTTCATTTTCAGATGTCTGAAAATGAATCTTCTAGCTCAGCGAATAAACTTACATCCAGTCTCACAGAGTTCCAGAAGCATCACAAACAAGGTGTTTAGAGAGCGGTGTTTCTTTTGCGATGACACTCGAATGGACTGCAACTGAGACAGTACGCAAAATGTAAGGTGGAAGAAAGTCCTACATTATTCTCAGGAGTAAGGCATCAAGCCAGAATGTCACAAAGTGGTAACATGCCTGGGGTCATCAAAGAAATGGGGAAGGTACTCACCTAATTCAGGAGAAGGATGAGAGACTTTTGAATGTAAAGAGGGAATAAAGAAGAAATTGGAAACTTCGTGGGATTGTTCAATTTCACCCCATATGTAGTTAATATGTTTACTTGTATAATACCTGCTCAATGATGGAATAGGTTAGGATTAAAGTACAGTGTGGTGTTACAGAGAATATATGAAGAAATGAAGAAAGTACAAACTGGTGATGCTGTTTTGATCCAATGTCACCGCAACAAACGATTATGTTTTGCAAGTGAAGCCTCACCATAGGAGTTAGGTATGGTGTTGACTCACACACTGGAGGATGATGTGGAGAACACTTTAACAAAGTCAGAGCAAACTTACCCACAAATTGAGAAAGAGGCTTTTGTAATTATCTATGGTGTTACTTAAATTCCATAAAATTCTGGACAGTAGGAAGTTGAGTTTGTTAACTGACCACAAAGCCTATACAAACATATTTGGTTCAGAGAAGTCCAGTGTAATGTGGCATTAAAAATGGGTATTAATTGTAATATCCATCAGTTTGGTATTCAATATTCTACATCAACAGATCATGCAAAAGGAAGCACTCTTTTGAGATGACAACTGATTGATTCCTGGCCACTGAGTTACTTGTAAATTATTTTACACACATAAATGACATGCCAGTAGTGAAGATGCTTGGAATGATGGGCTTCTCAGTGAAGTGTTCCATTATGCCACGAATAGTAAAGAGTGGATGATGAGAAATTGCAGTAGTACTTTGCACTCAATGGCATGTCGATCAAGGCTGCCTGCTATAGGGTGTAAGAAACATTACTACATTCATGTTTCCAGGGAGTTTGTTGGGGGAACAAGGCCATTACAGGGATGATCGTTATTAAAGCTGCTACCAAAACTACTTTTGCTATCCAAAGTTAGATAGAGAGATTGAAGAGTTGGTGAAACATTGAGAAGTGTTGAATGAGAATCAATCAAACAAACGTTCTGCCATTTCCTGGTCAAATGCAAGAGAACCATGGGAATGAGTGTGTACTGATTTCTTGGCTTGGCTGATGGCTATAACAAATGGATAAATGTTAACTCTATCCCCAGTTCCATAAGGGCCAAAACTATTCAGGTATTGAGAGGTTGATTTGCAATTTATGTGTTGCCAGAGTTGTTGGAGTCAGATATTGATCCATAGTTTACCTCAAAAGAGCTTAGAATTAGATTTAGATTTATTGTCATGTGTATTTAAAAAATACAGAGACTTCGATAGAAGAAAAGTGTTTTTTCACGTGTAATACACAAAGAGTCACTTTGCTCTGGTGCCATCCTAAAACACTGAAGATAATGCAAGATTTTACTGCAATAGAGTTTGCCTTTCTCTCTTCTTCTTGTTCCTCCTCCAGTGCTCCTCCAGTCACTGCTTGACATTAGCCAGAGTCAGTGAAAGAGGCTCCAGGGTCTCTCTCTCCGGAGTCTTGATTCTGGGCCTCCACCGCTGCCAGAATCGTGGCTGCCGTGTTCGAACTGAAGTCATGGGCCTAGGGCTGCACAGGTTCCTTCCCTCCTGTTCCCCATCCAAAGTTCCTCCAGGCCACCGGTCATCAGGGTCGATGGCCGTCCCTCTTACCGGTCTAGCCAGGGACCTGGAGCCTCAGCTCCTGCAATTCTGGGCCAGGGAAAATATTTCTGAGTTAGGAAGGAGTCAAATTCAATCTATTCCTATCACCAAGTGTTGAATGGTGTTACATTAAGAGGTGTACAGGTCTGGAAGAAGTCTCTGTAGAAGTTTCCGTGTAATGACTTCTTTGGCAGTAATTTCCACGTTCCTCTTCAATGCAGGCTGGATGATTTATATTTTCTTACAGAATACTCCACACCAGGTTTCACAGCTAATGTTTAAACAAGGTTTAGTTGCTCAAAGCTGACGTCAATTGCAAAGTAAAAGCAATAGCAAAAGCAAAGATGGATTATGAGCAGATAAAGAGAAGCCTGTGATTGGAGCCATTTTAGAGAGTCGAGGGGCATTCACATGTCTCATGATGACTGTGGAAACCTCCAGCAGAGTCACATAAATCATTTGGTTGAATGAAGAAATATTACAAAGGCAGAGCATGGGAAACCTTCTCTAATCTAAATTCCTCCTATAGCTCAAAATGAAAACTGCAGATACATTGAAATGATGATAATTTGTTTAATATTTACTGGTGTTAAGGACATTTTTTGTCATGTAAATTACTGGGGTAATTTTGGTCATATGTACAATTTGGTTGTGTATAAAACTATAATTATGCAACACAACTTGTTAATTTTGAAGTTGGTTTAGTATTCTGGGAACTTACACAGCATTTCCCTTTTTAATGTTTAAGTAATAGTTTTAAGAGGAGATTGTGTAGACGATATACCGACTCCTCATTGATTGTGGGAGATAGGGACATAGACTCCCAGCCAATGAAGAAAAATCTAGATCCACAACGAGCAAATCAATGGGTAACAAAGAGTGAGTTTTTTTTATTCATTCATGTGATGATGGTGTCGCTGGCTGGACCAGCATTTATTGTCCATCCCTAATTGCCCAGAGGGCAGTTAAGAGTCAACCACACTGCTGTGGAGTCACAAGTAGGCCAGATCAGGCAAGGATGGCAGTTTCCTTCCCTAAAGGGCATTAACTAAGTGGATTACAGTCACTGCTCATTTCGTTACAAAGTCTTCTCTTGCTGTCCTCTGTATTTGGAAAGTTTAGGTAATGTTAGTTCAATAATGCAGCTGAATCCTTGATAGTCTCACCCAGTGTAACACACACCAGAACTCACAGTGCAATGTTAGGATGACTATTGCAGGCGATAACTAATTAAGCATTTTCCTCCATTTGGCAATCAGAAGGTGGGAACTGGATGCTCCAGGCTCCATATAAAGGTGTCAGGCAGCCATCGATGTGGTTGTAGCTGGATCACTCAGAGTGCCTTAATGTGCCTCAACATACAGACTGGCTCTAGTGTTCAGAGAAGCCTTTCTCAACATCATGTTAGAACAGATGGCACAAGATGAGCATTATGTTACATGTGGAAAGATGCAGTGCAGTTGGCAATGCCCATCAAAGGACAGAGGACAGCTCTAGCCACATGTACCTGGCTGGAGATGTTTCGCTCAGGGGCCATCTATAAAGCAGGAGCTGGTACAACTCCAATCATAGGTGTGTGCTCATCCAGCAGAGTATCTGAAGCAGTGGAGACTCTTGGACAGAGAATGGGGGAGTCCATTCCTGATCATGAGCACAGCACTGTCTCAGGTGAATATGTGCATCTGGTCCTCCTCTGAAAGAATGACCAACATCTGCTAGAAAATGTTTTGCAGCAGGTGCCAGTGAAGTGCTGCAGATGGCATGAATGATACATCTTGCAGCATTGACCCATCCCAAACTGACAGTTAGTCAAACCTTTCCTTGCCCCAAGTCACTGCAGACTCACAGATGAATCATGAAAGGACTGAGGCAGGAAGAGATGACGTTGATGAGGCCGTTATTTAAGAGCTTCCCATCCTCTGGTGCTGACCCTTTGTTCTTGTACACATGGTATGTTCTAAAACCGACTATGACAATGGGCTGACACTCCATGGAGGGACACCATGAGCAATTCAACCATTTAAGCAGCCTCCAGCCATTGGGGAGCTCTATGTTGGGGGACTTGCAAGAAGGTAACAAAGGGATGGTCACATGATGTTGGGTTTGACATCAAAGTAGATGATAAATCTTCTGTAAAATCTACACAGTTTCATGGGAAAGAAATGATTTGTCTTTAATCATTTATTGAATCATATTCTTTTTCTAAAGTGGTCCCCTGATCATAATGCCCAGCCAAAGAGCATCACTCTGCAAGCTGCTTAAGAAGTATATTTGTCATTGGCTTTCGATCAGTGCTATAAATTCAGAAACAGCTGTGTTAAGAAGAACTATTTATACATTAAAATATGAAATGGTACATGTAAAACCTCCAGGAATACAAAACCAACATCAAAATTTACAAATTGGGTCACACATTTTTTATTACTATAATCACAAATCAAACACACATGAATAAAATTACCAGTGTAATTTTAATGCAAAGAAAATCCTCAACACCAGTAAGTATTTAATAAAAATATCATTTGGCAAGAAGTAATGCAATGAGCAACTGTTTTTTACTTTTCCTTACTGTGTAATTTCAGTGAATCCATCCAACTACTTTGCTTTTCTGTCTGAGTTCTTTCTAATTCCAACAGATTCTCTCCATCACATGTTGGGAGTCCTAATCCACAGAAACTGGCTCACTTTTCTCCAGCAGAGGAGTCTGTAATCCCAGAAAACATTTCTGCTCCAATATGACTTTGACCCTGTGCGATGTTTTGACCCTGGCTCTGTGTCACCCTGCTCAATGTGTTGCCCTCTTCCCTTGTGAACCTTGCAGCAAAGACTGGTTCTCCTCACCAGTGTTCCCCTCCTCTGACAGCACAGATCAGTGTTCCACATGGTCCTCTACTTCCAGCTGTTTCTGCAGGGCCATTTCATGTGGAGAGCAGTGGACACCATGTACTTGACAGCTTGGACAAGTCATACTAGAGGGAGGCCCATTGACCACTCCCTGAATGGTGTCCTCAGTGGTGGCCCTGGTGCTGTGGTGGCAGTATTTAATTGCCACTGTGCCTCTGCTGTGGAGTTTCCTACAGGGGTCAGAAGCTGTTCCAGAGTAATTCATGTCGGCTAGAAACCACCTACGGAGGCTGTCGGCTAGCTGAGGAACTGTACAACCTGTGGCTACCTCAGACGAAACAAATTGAATTGAAAAAGGAAAGAAAAAACACTTTCCATGAGCTATTGGAACATCACAAAGCACATTCCAGTCAACAAAGTACTTCTGGAGCCAGGTCACTGTTGTAGTGCAGCAGCTAAGTTGTGTTCAGCAAGTTCCCATAGACAGCAATGATTGCCATCAATCATACAAAGAGTCATAGAGGTCTACGGCGTGGAAATAGACCCTTCAGGCCAATGTGCCCATGCCGCCCAGTTTTCGCAACTTAAACTTATTCCATTTGCCTGCATTTGGTCCATATCCCTCCATACCTATCCTAACCATGTTCCTGTCAGAATGGTTCTTATGCCTCACACACAAGGGAACTCTGCCATTGAGACATACCTTCCACCAATATTTATCTGGCCCTGAAGGGCTGCCTCTGTGGACAATGCAATGAAGGCCAATGTCTTGTCCAAAGTGGCATCTCAGCTGCCACCTGACAGCTGCTGATGTGGGCAGCCAATTGTAAGGTCCCGTGCACACCCATCTCCAAATGCTGAAACAAACCCAGTGCTAGAAAACTGAAGGCAACTATCACCCTGAAAACTCATGACGGGGGTGTCCATTGCCCTCTGAGGTCGAAGGTTCTTCTACAGGACAATACACAGATTAGGCACTAGCTGCACTCAAAAGGTGCAATTGTTGCTCATAAAGCACTGCTGCTGTGGAGAGCACCTTCATGCCCCTTGCCCAGTAACTGCTCATCCCTCATACCCATTCCTTCTCCTCACTGCTCCAGGACACTTCTCAGTAGGTGGATCCCCATGACTGGCATGCCATCATTCACAAGTACCTCTGCTGGACAATGAGCTGACAGCTCATTGTGGTCACTCCTGTAATTGACCACTAACTCCAGGTACTTCCTTCTTCCCTGGCTCCCCTCAAACCTTTGTTAAACTGAGCTCAGCCCCCTCGAGGGAGACTCTCAGATTACCCAAGAGCTTCTCTGTGTAATTTCCTGCTTTTTAAGAAACAAGGACATAGCTGCCACTTAACTCAACAGCAATCTGCTGTCCAGCATCTCGTCTGTTTTTATGAGGTTCTGACGCAGCTTATGTGTCAGACAAGATAAAATAGTTCAGGCAAAAACACTCCTCAAAAACACACCTAGCAGCCTAACTTGATTGGCCACCTCTTCCCAAATGGCAGCCATCATCCTTAAGGTATCTCCTCGGGGAAAATCACACACTTCAAATTATTGGATTCACTTGCCTCTGACCTTGTCTCCCCTATTGTTCAGTATTATGCAAAACATTCTCATATGTTTAGGGGAGGCTATGGACAGAAACTGGCCACTTGGCCCAACCTGTGCCAGTTTTTAACCTCCCCATATCTTTCCTCATCTAGATCTATCACTGTAACCATCCATACCCTTTCTCCTCTCATCTAGCTATCCCTCAAACACATCTCTGAGGTTTATAGAAGCAGTTCCAAGAAGGTTCTCTCAACCCGTTCCTGGGATGAAGAGAAGTTGAACAGGTTGGACGCTTACTCTTTGGGGTTGAGAAGAATGGGAGTTGATTGTATCAAAATATGAAAGCTCTTGAGTTGACAAGGTGGATGTAAAAAGGATGTTTCCTGTTTTGGGAGAGACTGGCACAAATGGACACAGTGGAGCTACCCTTTCCTTAATTATGCTCTTGCTCCTAATATACATATAAAATGCTTTGGGATTCTCCTTAATCCTACTTACCAAAGACATTTCATCAGCCTTTCAGCCATCTGAATTCCTCTTCAAGTTCTTTAAGGGCTTTATCTGGTTTTAATTTCCTAATCCTTACATATTTTTCCTTTATTTTTTAGACTAAACTTTCAATATCTCTTGTCATCAAGTATTCCAAATCTTACCATCCTTATGGAGACATAGAGTCATAGAGATGTACAGCACGGCAACAGACCCTTTGGTCCAACCCGTCCATGCCGACCAGATGTCCCAAGCCAATCTAGTCCCACCTGCCGGCACCTGGCCCATATCCCTCCAAATCCTTCCTATTCACACACCAATCCAGATTCCTTTTAAATGTTGCAATTGTACCAGACTCCACCACATCCTCTGGCAGCTCATTCCATACACGTACCACCATCTGCGTGAAAACTTTGCCCCTTGGGTCTTTTCTTTATCTTTCCCCTCTCACCCTAAACCTATGCCCTCTAGTTCTGGATTCCCCAACCCCAGGGAAAAGACTTTGCCTATTTACCCTATCCATGCTCCTCATGATTTTGTAAACCTCTATAAGGTCACCCCTCAGCCTCTGATGTTCCAGGGAATATAGCCCTAGTCTATTCAACCTCTCCCTATAGCTCAAATCCTCCCAATCCTGGCAACATCCTTGTAAATCTACTCTGAACTCTTTCAAGTTTCACAACATCTTTCAGATAGGAAGGAGACCAGAATTGCACGCAATATTCCAACAGTGGCCTAACCAATGTCCTGTACAGCGGCAACATGACCTCCCAACTCCTGTACTCAATAGTCTGACCAATAAAGGAAAGCATACCAAACACCTTCTTCCCTATCCTATCTACCTGCGACTCCACTTTCAAGGAGCCATGAACCTGCACTCCAAGGTCTCTTTGTTCAGCAACACTCCCTCGGACCTTACCATTAAGTGTACAAGTCCTGCTAAGATTTGCTTTCCCAAAATACAGCACCTCACATTTATCTAAATTAAACATCATCTGCCATTTCTCGGCTCATTGGCCCATGTGGTCAAGATCCTGTTGTAATTCTTTGCTGTCCACTATACCTCCAATTTTGGTGTCATCTGCAAACTTATTAACTGTACCTCTTAAGCTCATATCCAAATCATTTATACAAATGATGAAAAGTAGTGGACCCAGCACTGATCCTTGTGGCACTCCACTGGTCACAGGCCTCCAGTCTGAAAAACAACCCTCCACCACCACCCTTTGTCTTCTACCTTTGAGCCAGTTCTATATCCAAATGGCTAGTTCTCCCTGTATTCCTTGAGCTCTAACCTTGCTAATCAGTCTCCCATGGGGAACCTTGTCGAACACCTTACTGAAGTCCATATAGATCGCATCTACCGCTCTGCCCTCATCAATCCTCTTTGTTACTTCTTCAAAAAATTCAATCAAGTTTGTGCGACATGAGCCATGTTGACTACCTCGAATCAGTCCTTGCCTTTCCAAATATATGTACATCCTATCCCTCAGGATTCCCTCCAACAACTTGCCCACCACCGACGTCAAGTTCACTGGTCTATAGTTTCCTAAATTGTCCTTACCACCCTTTTTAAACAGTGGCACCACGTTAGCAAATCTCCACTCTTCTGGCAGCACACCTGCGACAACCGATGATACAAATAACTCAATAAGAGGCCCAATAATCTCTTCTCTAGCTTCCCATAGAATTCGAGGGTGCATCTGATCACGGGTCCTGGGGATTTATCCACTTTTATGCGTTTCAAGACATCCAGCACTTCTTCCTCTGTAATATGGACATTGTACAAGATGTCATCATCCATTTCCCTACAGTCTATATCTTCCATGTCTTTTTCCACAGTTAATACTGGTGCAAAATATTCATTTAGTATCTCCCCCATCTCCTGCAGCTCCACTCAAAAGCCACCTTGCTGATCTTTGAGGGGCCCTATTCTCTCCCTAGTTACCCTTTTGTCCTTAATGTATTTGTAAAAACCCTTTGGATTCTCCTTAATTCTATTTGCCAAAGCTATCTCATGTCCCTTTTTTGCCCTCCTGATTTCCCTCTTAAGTATACTCCTACTGCTTTATACTCATCCAAGCGTTCACTCGATCTATCTTGTCTATACCTGACATATGCTTCCTCCTTTTTCTTCACCAAACCCTCAATTTCTGTTGTCATCCAGCTTTTCCTATACCTAACAGCCTTGCCTTGCACCCTGACAGGAATATACTTTCTTTGGACTCTCATTATCTCATTTCTGAAGGCTTCCCATTTTCCAGCCGCCCCTTTACCAGTGAACATCTGCCTCAATCAACTTTTGAAAGTTCTTGTCTAATACTTCCAAAATTGGCCTTTCTCAAATTTAGAACTTTAACTTTTAGATCTGGTCTACCTTTTTCCATCGTTATTTTACAACTAATGGAATTATGGTCGCTAGCCCCAAAGCGCTCCCCCACTGACACCTCAGTCACCTGCCCTGCCTTATTTCCCAAGAGTAGGTCAAATTTTGCATCTTCTCTAGTAGGTACATCCACATAATGAATCAGAAACTTTTCTTGTAAACACTTAACAAATTCCTCTCCATCTAAACCCTTAATGCTATGGCAGTCCCAGCCTATGTTTGGAAAGTTAAAATCCCCGACCATAACCACCCTATTATTCTGTAAAGTTTGCCAACAGAGTTAAAAAGTTATACAAATTCTTCTTTCTTTTGTTTGTATTTTAGCTGGATGTAAGAATAAAATATGTTTTGCTTAAAGCAAAGTCATGTGACCAACTGAATTACTTTTGGAACACAGCGCCCTTATACTTTAAATAAGATAAAGGTTAGCGTCTAGACTATCTCCTTGATATATTTGAAGAGTGTTTGGTTTGGTCCATAACATTATTTCAGAGTAGAGTCCTTTCTTATTAGACTATCGAGCGGTAGACCAAATGAGCCCTTTAGATTCCTATCCTGAAGCAAATCTTCCTCGTAATGAGCAATATTAAGAGGTTGGACAATATGATGAACAGTGATACAAACTGCTTGTGCAGGATTGGCAACTTGTTGCAAAAATATGTTCTCCTTGTATATCTTTGCCAATTACATTAAATAAATGCCTATTTGTCTTTTTTTATCTATTCCTACGATATGGGTGTCATTGACAAGGCTAGCACTGACGGTCTAGCTCTAATGACCGTTGAGAAAGTGGCAGTGAGTAACTCGCCTGGCCTTTCTAAACGAGTAAGTTGTTTTACTGTCGGTCTGTAGTTACATATAGTCCAGACTGGGTATGGATGGCAGTCTCCCTGCCTGAAGGACATCAGTGAAACTAATGGGTGTTTACTGTAACAACATATTCCCTTCTCCCTTTTATGCTCATTTAATTTCCCCTTAAATGTTACCCCACTTTAAACTACAGGCGATTCAAACCTCTGCCGTCTATATCCTAGTGTGCTCTGAGTCTTGTTCACCCATCTCCCTGTGTTTGCTGATTAATATTGTCCCTTGCATTGGCAAGGTCAGTTTTACAAAACCTCATGCACGGTTTTCAAGTACTGACATGATATACCAATCAGTGTCACAGAGATTTCAGAAAAGTTAGGTTTTCCCAAAGCCCCATGCTAATTTCAAAAATTAAATTTAAAATTAATTAGAATTTTACAATGAAGCAAGTAGTGAGCAGGGGAACTGAATGTGGCTGGGACAAGGTCATTGAGTAATGTAAGGGTTAATCATGACAACAAATTGAATCTCAATCTGCTTAGACACCAAGGTAACACTAAGTCCTTCAGGCCCAACACAAAGCAACATTACGTTCTGTCTGAAAGCTTGCAGCACTGCTCATGCCAATGAAAATCGGGTTTCCATTTCCAAAACAAACATATAATTTCATTCCAAAACCCATTTTCATTCCTATGAGCTGACCACCCTCCGTCCCCCATCCACTTGCTCACCTTCTCCTCAGACATCCTTGTCAGCGGTCCACACCAGCCCCCTCCACCCTGCCGCCAAGTGCAGCTGGTTCAGTCTCTGTCAGTCCCTCAGACCCTGGCTCACAGCGAACAGTGAGGAATAAAACAGGAAAGACGTCGAACACCTTCGAGTTGCCCCTCAGCAGGTGGTGAGCTAACCTGAACTTGAGTAATCAAAGGAATCCTGGGAGAGAAGTTTGACCTCACTCACAGCATGAGCACAGGGCCATTACTGGGGTCCTGCCAAATCACACAGTCTGTTGAAGTAAAGCTCCTCACACCCAGGGAGCGATGTGGCTGATTAACCTGACTAATCTTTATACTAATCACATCTAGGAATAGACTCACCCACACCCCCTGCCTTCACCGTCCATTACTGTATCTACATAGATATATCTTTAGCATCCTTACATTTCACAGCAGAATGATCTGACAGAGGCCTGTTGCTGACTTGGAAAGTAATGAATGCTGCTTAATGATAACTGTTTGGAATATTGGACTTAGGAGCAGTAACGCTTGCCTTCATCAGACGGGGTATTGAGTATAGGAGCTGGCAGGTCATGTTAAAACTGTACAAGACATTGTTTCGGTCACATTTAGAATACTGTGTACAGTTCTGGTCACCACATTACCAAAAGGATGTGGACGCTTTGGAGAGGGTACAAAGAAGTTTTACGAGGATATTGCCTGGTAAGGAAGATGCTAGCCATGAAGAGAGGTTGAGTAGGTTAGGATTGTTTTCATTAGAAAAAAGGAGATTGAGGAGGGACCTGATTGAGGTCTACAAAATCATGAAGGGTACACACAGGATAGATAGAGATAAGCTTTTTCCCAGGGTGAAGGATTCAATAACAAAAAGTCATGCGTTCAAGATGAGAGGGGAAAACTTTTAAAGGGAATACACGTGGCAAGTATTTTACACAGAGGGTGGTGGGTGTCTGGAATGTGTTGCCGGCAAGGGTAGTAGAGGCAGGCACGGTAGATTCATTTAAGGAGTGTCTGGACAGATGCATGAATAGATGGGGAGCAGAGGGATACAGATGCTTAGGAATTGGGCAACAGGTTTAGATGGTGCATTTGGATCGGCTCAGGCTTGGAGGGCTGATGGGCCTGTTCCTGGGCTGTAAATTTTCTTTGTTCTTTGTTCTCTAAGAGGTGATTTGGCCCAGCAGGGCTGGTCTATGATTCAATAAAGTCAGGGCCAATCTGGTTGCAATCTCAGCTCCACTTTCCCGTTGGCACCTCCCATAGACTTCGATATCCTGTTGATGGAGAATCTGTCTGACTGCGCTTTGACTAAATTCAAACATGATGATTTGGCAATCACCAATAAAGCTGTACAGAGTAAACTAATAGAACTGCGGGTTCCCATGTCTCTGGGTTCAGATGCACATCATCCTAGGGTCTTAAAACAGGTTGATAGTGACAATTTGTCAATGTTAATTTTCCAAACACTTCTTGATTCAGGAAAGATTAATTTTAACTGGAAAGTAGAAAACACAAGCTTTTTATTCAAGATGGTAGAGAGGTAGAAATCAGAAATCTGTAGGATAGTTAGTAGTTGTGGGAAATGTATCAGAACTGTTTGTTAAGCAGTGTACTTTGAAAACTCAAGCTAACCAGGACAAGTGAACATGGTTTTGTGAAAGGGAAATCATGTTTAACTAATCTATTGGAGTTCTTTGATGGAGTAACATGTTCTGTGAGTAAAGGGGAGCCTGTAGATTTACTTGGATTTCTGGAAGATATTTGATAAAGTGTCACATCAATGGTTATTGAGTAAAATGAAACTCATGGTCTAGAGGTAAACTATTCGCACGGATCGGAGATTGACTGATAGAAAACAGGGAGCTAGTATAAATGGATCTTTGCCTAATTGATGGGAAATGGTGAGTGGTGTCTGCAAGGGCTAGTACTGAGCCTCAATGTTTTACGATTTATATCAGTCATTTAGATGAAGGCATGTGATAATGGCCATAACCCCCGAACCGAGAGGCTCAAGTTCATAATCCCACCTCTTCCAGAAGTATGTAATAACAAAGATTAGAAAAATGGGTGAGGTAAATACATAGTAACAAAATTTACAGATGACTCTGAGACAGATGGGAAAGTATGTTGTCTAGAAAACATACAGCCATAAAGCACAGAAACAGACCCTTCAGTCTAACCAGTCCATGCTGAACGTCATCCCAACCTAAACTATTCCCACCTGCCTGCTCCTGGCCCATATCCCACAGAACCCTTCCTATTCATGTACATATCCAAATATCATATCACTAACAGATATCGATAGATAGATAGATTGAGGCAGATTGAGTATAATGTAGGAAAATGTGAAGACATTAACTTTGGCAGGGAGAATGCAAAAAAAGGGCCTTACTTAAATGGAGGAGCAGAGGTTTCAGGTGTTCTAGTGCATGAACCACAAATGTTTGTCTGCAGGTACTGCATATAATCAATAAGGTTAATGAAATTCTGTTATTTATTATGAGAGGCATCACACATAAAAGTGAAAATGTTGTTCTTTCGTTGCACCTACCATTGGTGAAACCGCATCTAAAACAGTGTTTGCAGTTTTGGTGTTCTTATTTGAAGAAGGGTGTGAATGTATTGAAGAAAATGCAGAGATGGTTTACGAGGTTGATACCTGGAATGAATGGATTACTTTGTGAGGAAACGTTGGACAGACTGAACTTGCGTCCACTGGAGATGAGAAGAGTTTGATGTGGCTTGATGGAACCGTGTACGACCCTGGTCTTGATAAGGTGGATGTGAAAAGGCTGTTTCCTCTTGTAGGCCAATCCAGACCGCAGGGCCACTGCTTTAAAAATCTGACCATTTAGGTCAGAAATGAGAAGAATCCCTTCCTCTCTGAAACTTGTGCAACTTTAAAACTGTCTCTCAAAAAGGCGATAGGTGAGGGACTCAAATTATTTCTAAGGCAGATGTTGATAGATTAATGTAAGGTGGTGGGGGTCAACGGTTACTGGGGTGAGATGGGAATATGGAATTTGAAATACAAACAGATCAGCCCATGATTTTGGACAATGGTGGAACTGGGGTGAGGGGCCAAATGGTCTATTTCTGCTCCTATTTCATAGGCTGGGATGTTCATTTTATGTTTCATCTTTGAAGTAGCTCCTTATCAAATGCCTTTTGGAAATTGAAGTACACCTTATCCACAACTTCTCCTTTATTCACCTTATTTGTTACTGCTTGTATCATGCAGGGAGAGACCGGAAAGTATTTTTAACAGATCCATTTGTAGTCAGTGCCAACCCTGTGGAGCACTGTGTGTGCATGTGCACAGTCAATGTGTTGCTGCTTAGCTCAAACCCACAGCAAAGCCCTGGGCATTATCTAAAAGGTCACTGGGGCCAGAGAAATAGATATACATCTGGGAGGAATAGTGTTTGGAAGAAAATTCAGAGAGCAATTACTACAACCATTGCACGTTTGATTTGAAAACAAACCTGAGTCCAGGAAAATAGCTGTGTCACAGATGCTGGGGTATGGTCTCTGAAAACACCATCCTGCAGAATGGAATATGTGAAGGCTGGTTTCTGAGTGAGGGTTTGCTCCCCACACCCTTACCATGGGGCCATACGTATCTCACTTGGATCCCAGTATCTGGTCCCACACACCCTTTTAAAATCCGCCCACCTCTGTTCCGGCACAGTTGGAAATATGAAAATCAGAGCAAGGACTTCTTTGTAAACCACTTTCTTGATATATCCTGCCACCTTCAAAGATCAATGCACTTGCACCCCGGAGCCCCTCAGTTTCTGCCCATCTTTAGAAAACAGCGTCACGAAGTCCAGCATGACCACTCCTTAACCCTGCTGCCCCAAAACATCGCATCACATTTCTCTTGATTCAAGTCAATCTGCTATTTGTCCACCCATTCTGCTGCACCAGCTACATCACATTGCAAGCAATTTGTATCATCTATATTGTTTGCCATACTTGGTATTGTCAGCAAATGTTAAAATTCCACAATCTAAATTATTTCTAGATTGTACTGAAAAGCCATGCTCCTGACCTTGACGCTTGGGGAACACCCACGTAGCACCAACCTTCAGTCCAAAAAGCGAGCATCTACAGTGACTCCCTGGTTTCCATCCTTAAACCAATTTTTGAAATCTAATTAAACACTGACCATTCTATTTCACGAGCCTCAACTTTGCCATACAGTCTTTTACGTGGTAGTCAATCAAATATTTTCTTGAAATCCAAATAAACAGAATCTACCACATTTCCCACATCAATCTTTTCTGTTGCATAAAAACATCAACAGATGAATTAAAGACAATTACAAACCCACACTGGCTCTTCCTTGACTAACTCAAATCTGTCCAAGTTCTTTCTGTTGATATTTCTCCCCTGGTTATTGGTTCTCAAATGTTACACATTATTGCTCTTTGACTGTGAGTTCATTAACAGACTGTTTTAGTATGACTTATAAATGACAAGCAACAGGGAACAATGTGAATTTGAAAGCAATGCTTTCTGAAAGACTGATTTAGTTAGTGAAAACTAGTCTTCACCGTTGCTAAGCCACTAACTTGTATATAAGGCAAAATAAATACATAGTGAAACCAGCCTTGGAATATTGTGATAGATCACTCTGTTAAAACTGAGGTCACCCTGATTCACCCTCGTTTTGCATGTGAACGTACTTGACAATTTCCCGAAGGAATAGTTTGAATGATGGTAAAACTACTGTTATATCATGGGATTTCACATAAAGAAAAAACAAAATAATTATGTCACTAGAAACATCTTTAGCTCATAGGTTGAAATGTATCCAACTTGTTACATTTTCATTGCTATGATTCCAGTTGTTGGCAACACTGGACAGGTCAGATTGCAGAGCAGTACGAGGTTAGATTGTTTGTTTAATTGTTCTTTTTGCTTACTGTGGATGTTAGTCACGAAAAGAGGCTGTCTATGTACATTTCTCCAACAGAACATGAGTTTACTAAACAAAAGGGAAACTATATATGATGTACTAGACAAAACTACCAGAATAATCCCATCTCAAATATCAGAAAGAAAATATACATCCCTTTCCTCCCAACAATATATTTAGATATTCAAGCCACAGTGAATAGTCGCCCCTATCTTCAAGTTAAAAGCCTCTTGCTCATTAAGCTCAATTGTAATCACTTTCCTCATGGCAAATGTCCACTCAATGCTATTTTCTTCAGTTAATACTTCCCCCTGAGACCCTTAAACACACTGCAACTCAGCTCACTATTCCTTAACATGGGCTCCCTAACTCATGTCTTCAACAGCCTTGTGGGATTTGGTCCTCAGACATGCCCCCAGCCATCTGTGTCTGGTACGTTCTCCCATTGACTTCGATATATCTCAGGACTTCTCCCCCATCCTGATTGCTGGGGCAACAGCACTTCAGCTCCTTTTCTGCTTGATTCTAGTTCTGCTTCCTTCTCCCACTCTCTGTGAGTCACAAAACGCCAGTCAACATTGCCAATGATCCTTCCAGGTAACCTGCTGGTTATTTAACTAAACTTGCATTTAGAAACGCTGGCTTCAATTTGCTGTTTAAAATAATATACTGACACTTTGATAATAACAAGCTTGACTTTCACAGAACTGAATATTAACATTCAGTTTTCCTCCAGTTTACAACTCAAGTTAACTAATAACGCTAATTTTATAAACCGTCATCACGTTATATATAGTTATAAAAATATAACTGTACAAACTAGGCCAATAAACATTTCTTAACAAGAATGTTCACTCTTCTGTATTGAGACTTCTAAATTTAATTTTGCTTTTTAAAAATAATATTTTGTCCTGGAGTTTTCCTCCTGCAAAAGACAATTTTAAATTATTGCAAAATGTGAATTGTTTTTGAACACGAATCAAAAGCCTGCACTGTTTCACAGAAAAGCTGACCTAAACTGGACAAGCATCAAAGGTTTCAGTGGCAGAGTCAGAACTTACTCAGACAGTCTGGTTTGAAGAATGTCTTCAGAGAGGAGTCAGATGGAGTGAGAAATGGGCATAGGCCAGAAATCCTGCAACTTGTGGTACAGACAACTAAACACAGACAGAAAGAGCGAGGGTGATGCGAGTTGGAGGTATACAAGCAATTGACCTTGCTTGACCAAGTAAGACCTTAAGGAAGAGATTGGGAACCGTGGGGCCATGAATGAACATGAAGATGAGAATTATAAACTTGAGACTTGGATGGGGTTGGCTCTGAAAACTTGCCTCACCAGCTGGCATATTGGGTTGCTGTATTCCAGGATCAACAGCTAAAGGGTCATCTACCCAGAGGGAGACAGTGCCCCGGTAGCAGCCTGGGGCTGGGAGTGAGTTTGAGAGGATATGTGCTCAAGGTCAGCTTAAAGGTCCACCCTAGGAGCCAGGCTGGTGAGGGTATAGCTAATTTAAAATGGAGAGAGTAGATAACAGGGCTCACCCGCACTCTCTCAGTGCAGACTGTTGCTCAGTTGGAGTCACAGGGCCTTGCATTGGCTCTCCAGCTTTAAGAGTCGCCTCACAGCATCAGGCACCTGGGTTCGATTCCAGCCTCGGGTGACTATCTGTGTGGAGTTTGCACATTCTCCCCATGTCGGCATGGGTTTCCGGTGGATTGGCCATGCTAAATGTGGGGTTACAGCGATGGGGTGGGGTGCCTTTTGGAGGGTGAGTGCAGATTTGACGGGCTGAATAGTCTCTGTCTGGACTGTAGAGATTCCATGGGGAGCTGGGGCGGAGGTGTTGACAAGGTGAAGAAGGAGTTTGTTACACATGTGATGACCATGGTTTCAATCTCACAATGCTCAGCTCGACCAAGGCTGGATGTTAGAAACGTGGCCTGTAAACACCAAGGCAAGGTGGGGGGGGGGGGGGGGGGGGGGGGGTCCTTTGAGATAGAATTCCTACAGTGTGGGAACAGGCCATTTGGCCCAACAAATCCACCCTGACCCTCTGAAGATTATCCCACCTGACCCTACTACTCTACCTGATTAAGGCACCTAGCCTACACATCCCAGAAAACTATGGACAATTTAGCATGGCTAATCCATCTGACCTGCTCATCCTTGGATTGTGCGAGGAAACCAGAGCACCCAGAGGAAACTCGAGCAGACATGGAGAGAATGCGCAAACTCCACACAGACAGTTGCCTGAGGCTGGAATTGAACCTGGGTCCCTGGTACTATGAGACAGCAATGCTAACCACTGAGCCACCGTGCTGCCCTACGCTCAGCCACCATGTTGCCCTGCAGTGAGCCACTGTACTGATGTGGAAGTAATTGATCTTGAGTCCATAAAAGCTATGGCTATTCAGTGATTCATAGATTCATACAGTGCAGAAAAGGCCCTTTGGCCCATCAAGTCTGCACTGACAATAACAGCCATTAAATGTGCGCTAATCCCAATTTCCTGCACTTGTCCTTGAATGTTATGATATCTGAAGCAAATATTTTTTAAAGGTTGCAAGATTTCCAACCTCCACTACCTTCATGGGCAGTGAATTCCAGAATCCCACCATCCTCTGAGTGAAAATGTTTTTTTTCTCAAATTCCCTCTGAATCTCCTGCCCCTTACCCTAAAACTATGCGCTCTTGTGATTAACTCCTTAACCAAAGGGTAAAGTTGCTCTCTATTCACTCCATCCATCCTCCTCACAATCTTATAACCAGTCTAGCTCTGTTGGCTGGATTGTCAGTTTACAGAGCAGCATGATACCAACAGCGTGTGTTACATTCTTGTCACCACTTTGTGGTTACCATGAAGGACTCTCCTTCTCAACCTCTCCCCTCTTTTGAGATTTGGTGGCCCTCAGGTTAAATCACCACCAGTCACCTCTCTCTAATGAGAGAGCAGCCCCTATGGTCTGGCAACACTATAGTGACACAACTCCTCACAATCTTATACAGCTCAATAATGTCACCACTCAGTCTTCTCTGTTCTAAAGAAAACAATCCAAGCCTACCTAGTCTCTCCGTATACCTTAATTTTTCCATCCCAGGTGACATTGGAGTCAACTTCCTCTGTACCCCCTTCCAGTGCTACTGTAGGAAGGTGACTGAAACTGCTCACAGTACTCCAGCTGTTGTCCTGACTGATGATGTGTACAACTCCAACATTACCACCTTGCCCTTCCACTCCATGCTACGTCTGATGAAAGTAAGTGCCCCACATGCCTGCTTAACTATCCAATTCATGTGCTCTAGTGTGAATAATTACCCTAAGATCCCTCTGTTCCTCTGAGCTACCCAGTGCCCTCCCATTCATTAAATATTCCTTCATCTTGTTTTTTCTTCCAAAGTGCATCACCTTATACATATCAGGGTTAAATACCATCTTCCACTGGTCTGCCCATCTGACCAACCCACCTATACCTTCCTATAAACCCACAAACATTCATCTCAATGGGATGAAGGGTCTAAACCCCAGTCCCAAACAATTAATCTATCAACTACATTCCATTTGAAGAACCATAACTTTATTTCGGGGAGGCGATGGCCTAATGATATTATCATGACATTACTAATCCAAAATGTCAGTCATGTTCTGGGAACAGGGTTTGAATCTTGCCTTTAAAGATGGAGGAATTTGAATTTAATGGAAGTCTAGAATTAAGAGCCTAATGATGATTATAAAACCACAGTTGATTGTTGGAAACATCTATCTAGGTCATTGACGTCCTTTAGGGAAGGAAACCTGACCTGGACTGGCCTACATGTGACCCCAGACTCACGGCAATGCCCTCTGGGTAATAACACATGGACAGTAAATGCTGGCCCAGTCAGTAATGTCCAAAAGTAAAAACAAAAAAGGAGAGCAGTTTAAAGTTGGGTTTTAGATCATGGGAAACCCCTCAGAATCTAGAATTTCAGATAAAGTAGCCCAGTAATTTAGACTCCATTCGTCTATTAGGGTGAAGCATGGGTTGGTTGGAGTCAAACTGTGGGCTTCATAATTTAAAATTCTGGTGAAGTTGGCAGCAGAGTAAGCTGCCCCAGCTGGAGCACCGACACTCGCCAGCAACTCTTCCTCTTCCTGCAGTTTTTCTTCAGCCACCGCCCAGCTTTCAACTTCTTAAAGTACCCTGCCTGGAGGGGATGGATAACACAGTCTACGACCAGCCTGCTGCAGGACGTGAGTCGTGACTGGAGCCCGGAGAGGGAGCAGAGCGAGCACAGTCCGGAGCCTGGAGCGGGAGCAGAATGAGTACAGGCCGGAGCCTGGAGTGGGAGCAGAGTAAGAACAGGCCAGAGCCCGGAGTGGGAGCAGAGTAAGCACAGGCCGGAGCCTGGAATGGGAGCAGAGCGAGTACAATCTGGAGCCTGGAACGTGAAGAGAGCAAGCACAGGCTGGAGCCTGGAGTAGAAGCAGAGAAAGCAAAAGCTGGTGCCCAGAGCAGGAGCAGAGAAAGTACAGGCCGGAGCCTGGAGCTGGAGCAGAGTGAGCACAGGCTGGAGCCCAGAGCGAGAGCAGAGTGAGCGCAGGCCAGAGCTCAGAGTGGGAGCAGAGTGAGCACAGGCCAGAGCTCAGAGTGGGAGCAGAGCGAGTCCAGTCCATGACCTGGGATGGAGTAACAGGCCGGAGACAGGAGCAGAAGCAGAGCAAGCAAAAGCTGGTGCCCAGAGCAGGAGCCGAGAAAGCACAGGCCGCAGCCCGGAGTGGGAGCAGAGCGAGCACAGGCCAGAGCTCAGTTCATGAGCAGAGCGAGCCAGGCCGTGACCTGGGATTGAGTCACAGGCCAGAACCTGGAGTAGAAGCAGAGAAAGCAAAAGCTGGTGTCCAGAGCAGAAGCAGAGAATGCACAGGCCGGAGCCTGGAGCTGGAGCAGAGTGAGCACAGGCCAGAGCCTGGAGCTGGAGCAGAGTGAGCACAGGCCGGAGCCTGGAGTGGGAGCAGAGTAAGCACAGGCCGGAGCCTGGAGTGGGAGCAGAGTAAGCACAGGCCGGAGCCTGGAGTGGGAGCAGAGTAAGCACAGGCTGGAGCCTGGAATGGGAGCAGAGCGAGTACAATCTGGAGCCTGGAACGTGAAGAGAGCAAGCACAGGCTGGAGCCTGGAGTAGAAGCAGAGAAAGCAAAAGCTGGTGCCCAGAGCAGGAGCAGAGAAAGTACAGGCCGGAGCCTGGAGCTGGAGCAGAGTGAGCACAGGCTGGAGCCCAGAGCGAGAGCAGAGTGAGCACAGGCCGGAGCTCAGAGTGGGAGTAGAGTGAGCACAGGCCGGAACCCAGAGTGGGAGCAGAGTGAGCACAGGCCGGAGCCTGGAGTGGGAGCAGAACGGTTACAGGCCGGAGGCTGGAGTGGGAGCAGAACGAGTACAGGCCGGAGCCTGGAGTGGAGCAGAACGAGTACAGGCCGGAGCCTGGAGTGGGAGCAGAATGAGTACAGGCCGGAGCCTGAAGTGGGAGCAGAACGAATACAGGCTAGCCAGGGGGACAAGTCCTGGAGGTGAGTCTAGGACTGAGGCAGCAAGGCCTCGTGTTCTGAATTCCAGCAGGACAGACTCAGTGGAAGAGTACTATCACTTGAGTACTCTGAAGACACTTCTTATTCTCATTCTGGACTTTAAACCTCTGTATTCCCATGTTTGCCTATTTTTCATTTTACGATTTCTATTCTGTAACAACACTTGTATCTGTACTGAGGTATCCTGTACCGAAGGTGGCACCAAGAGGCGATATTACAAACATTTTATTGCACCCATTCAAGTGCATGTCATAATACAGACCATTCTATTTTATTCTGAAAGGCTCTTTCAAAAAGAACACTGATTAAATATATCGGACGTACACAGACATGCTTTCGATGCAGTACTGAGAGAGTGCTGTTTTGTCAGAGAGTCTGTCTCAATGAGGCATTAGACCAAGGCCCATATGAGATCTCATTGCATTACTTAAAGAAGTTCTCACCAATGGTTAGTCCATGAGCACTAATGGTGATGTGAAATTGTCTCAAACCACGGTAACTGTTACATTAAAACATTTTGAAATGTAACGGGAGATTTGTTCCTTTTGAAGCAAGGCCCATCAGCTCTGCCTCCACTTGCTTTCCAGTTGGACCCTTTTATCAAATGGGCACATGAGAAGCAATCCTCCAGGCCCTGGTATCCAACTAGATTCTTTAATCTTTACCCAGAGTCTCCACTGGGCTCCATATAACCAGAGTGACTTGGTTCCTGCTTTGAGTCCAACTCCCAACTGCCCTCTGAAGTGGCATTCTCTCTGATTGTGTCAAAAACAACAGCAGCAGAAGATCGACCATCACAAATTGTTGGAGTGGGCAGCTCAAGATGGGCAACAAATGCCCGCTCCAATTAACATGAGAGTATTGTGAACAGAGACAATATTGAAGGAATGGAAATCAGGAATGGTCAGCCTTTGACCATCAGTCTTTTTGCGACTGAGAATTACACTCTGTACAGTAGGCAGTCTCCTTGTGTAAGAAACACAGAAAGGGTGGCACGGTGGCTCAATGGTTAGCACTGCTGCCTCACAGTGTCAGGGACCTGGGTTCGATTCCAGCCTCAGGTGACTGTCTGGCGTTTAGACATTGTCTGCATGGGTTCGGTGAATGGCTACGTTAAATTGCTCATTGTGTTCAGGGATGTGTAGGCTAGGTGCATTAGTCAGGAGAAATATAGAGCAAAAGGGAATGGGTCTGGGTGATACTCTTCAGAGTGTCAGTGTTGGGCCAAATGGCCTGTTTCTACATTGGAGGGATTCTAATGGTACAGTAAGTAATGAGAAATATTGATAAAATGGTGTTTATTACAGGGTACTATTGAGTAAAGAGGGTTTGCTTTGGTTAACAGGACTTTAATGACCCCTTGGTTGGAACTGTGTTAAATTTTGGTTTCCCTACCTAAGGACAAATATATGTGTCTTAGAGAGAGTTTAAGAATGTTCGTTAGATGGATTGCTGGGATGATAGGATGTCTATGAGGACAGATGGAATCTCTGCAGTTTCAAAGACTGGAAGGTAATCTCATTGGAAGGTGTTTGTCAGCTTTCCACTGATGGATTGTTTCCTTTGGCCTGGAGAGTCTAGAAGTAAGGACATAGCCTCAGAATAAGACTATCTCAGACTGTGATGTGAAAGTAGCTGGAGAAATGTGAATCATTTAGAATTCTCCTTCATGGTGGGTTGAGAATGTTCAGTCACTGAGTTTACTTAAGGTCAAGATAGACAGATTTTTAGATGCTAAGGAAATCAAGGAACCAAGGGATTGGGTGGGAAAGTGGAGTTGATTTTGAAGATCAGATATTCAATGACAAAGCGAAGTGATCCCTCCAGCTTCCATGGCTTAGATTCTTACATTAGATTATGAGGTCATTTTCAGTCGACCTCATTTTCTAGTGAGCAGTTCACATCAACACAGAGGGACTGCAAAGCTGAGGGTTTTATATTTCTCTGAGAGTTTCATGTGAATTGCCAAATCCAAAAGTACAGGAGACCACCCAGCTGAGTCGCTGCATGCCACAAGTCATGTACAACGGCCCTGGACCATTCCCAATTTAAAACCTTGTGTCATTCCTCCTGGCCCCTCCAGTGAAATCCCAGGACATCAATCAGAATCCCATGACTCAGCCCAGCTCATTTACAGCAATCTGTGTGCCAGACCAGTACAGGGCCCACCATGTTCCAGAGAGTGGCTTACAGACATGTGTGATCCAGATTTCCATCGAGATTGGGCCTGTGCACACAGATTGGCCACAAACCAACACAGACACACAGCCCCAGGAGCAGGGAATGGATACAGCACTAATGGAGGCCATTCATCCCATAGTGCCGATGAACACATTTGCAACGCTGAGCCATTGAACATTTGTAACATTGTAAAGGACCATTCAGCCATTATCTGCATGACAGCTACCTGCACAAACATTTTAGATAAGACCACTCTCACTAGTACTTTCCTTTTAGTCCTGAAATTGTTTCTCTTCAAGTGCTTATCCATTTCCATTTTGACAGTCGTGGCTGAATCTACAATGCTGTTTCAGGTGGTATATTCCAGACTGGAAGGACTTGCTACATAGAACTGAATTTTTGTTATGTTTTGATTTTCCCTCATGCCAACCAGTTTATATCTGTGTCCTTGATTATTGAGCCAATGGAATCTGTTTCTACCTGGTTATTCTAAAAAGCCCCATCATGATTTTGAAGAGTGAGGAAATCTCCCCTCAACTTTCTGTTCTCTGTGGAAAGGACCCTCACCTTCTCCAATCTATGCTTGGGATGGAGGTCCCTTATCCATGGAACCATCCTCAGGAACTTTATCTGCACCTTTTCTATTGCCTTCCTAAAGTGTGGTGACCCATCCTGGTAGAATTCTCTCACAGGTTTCTGGACGTTATCAGTGAGACCCAATACACTTACCAGGAGTCAGACTGGCAGAGCTATTTCCGCAGTGGTGCCCTCCTCACTGGCTGTCTCCAAGTTCACTGACCAATGAACTTCTGAGAATCGATGGCTTAAAAGCCTTTGGGAAGTGTTGGTATTACTGAGCCAGGTCAGGGACAGAGTGGGTACCCTCAGACAGACTTATTTCAGAGGAGCCAAGACAGTTAGCTCATTGAAGAAATGGGCACAGACCTCTCTTTGATCTTTTCATTCCATGGCGTGTGGTGATTTGTCAGTGGGCCCTTTAAGCTGCCTCTAAGTGGAGCCTTATATCTTCACTTTGGCTGCACCCCACTGTCACACTGCTCTGCTTCTCTTCCAACCCATGCCCCAGTCAATGCTGAACCAGCGCTTTATAAGGGCTCAGCTAGACTCCCTTGTCTTTGTAGACTCTGCCCCTAATTATTCAGCCCAGGCTCCTATATGACTTTTTAACCAAGACCTCAGCCCACCCTTTCACCTTCAATGATCTGCGTCAGCTCTGGTGCAAGCTTATCATTTGGGACAATATGTTAAATGACTTTTGGAAGTTTGTATATACATCAAGCATAATACCTACATCGACCCTCATTTTTCACTTCACGGACAAATAAATTGGATAGCATGATCTATCTTTAAGAAAATTACACTGGCTTTCCTCAAGTAATCCATATTTGTCCCAATGACTGTGTGCACACAAATACAAATACTCACACAACACATGCACACACAAACCCCAACCTTATCATGCACACTCACACACATTCATCCATACATATGCACACAAGCACTCACACACACGTGCACACATGCTTACACGCATATGCACAATGTTCTCACATGCACAAACACTCACACTTATACACGCAAACTTTCAATCTCACATATACACAATTTGATACACACATGCAAACACAAACTCACACACACAAAAACTCACAAAGCACACATAAATGATTTCTCACACACAAACACTCTCTCACATTCACATACATGCACTCACAAATTCTCACACACTTCCAAAGAGAAAAACACACACATAAACACTCTCACACACGTGTTCACACAAACACACGAACAATCTCTCTCACACACAGGCACATGGATACACAAACATGATTTCACACGTATTTGCACACACATCACACAAATCCCCACATATAAACACTTCCTCACATACAGGTGCACACACAAAAACATAGACATACGAAAATGTTCTCTCACATATGCTTGCATGTACATTTGCACACTTACACAAGCACACTCAAGCAAGCCACTTAAGTGCTCACTTGCATATACAAGGTATCACCCAAAAATGCATGCTTGCTCATGTACACATTAACATTTGAATACACAGTCTCATGACTGGCATTTGGGAGGAGTGGTGGAGACCCCAGAAAGGAGTAAGATTCTTGCAGGAGGGAAGTTGCTGGGCCTGAGGACAGGATTCAAATGTTCCACATGCGGTAAACTGCTTCTTTGACAAAGCTTTTGGATTCCTGTTCTAAAATATCTCCGCTCATCAGCGTCAAATTTAGTTTGACAATACCTCTCGCTTATTAACATTCAAGATGCTATATGAATGCAAGTTCATACAATCTGCCAAATGGATTGCATAATAAGGATGAGTAGTTAATGGTTCTCCAGATTTTGGGTTTGCGGTATGTGCTGAGGCGACAGTCTGCCTCAGGATTGCTGACTCAGGAACTGCAGTTTTGTGCCATTGGCTGCTGCCCCTGATTGCCCCCTGGTGGTTCTGCTGGAAGTTGCATGTGAGAGCCAAGAGCTGCTGAGAATTGGATGAGGGTCAGGCTTGGGTCTGAGTGACGGCTTGCCAGCAACCATCATCTCAGCTCCCATATTTAAAATAGCCAATTAGATTAGTGACCAGTCTGGAAATGTATGGCAGAAATTTCATGAATGGAACAATTCAGAATGGAGGCCGGAGGCCTGAGAGAGTTACCTGCCTGCAATGAGAGGTTGATAAGTTATTAGATCACAAGACTATAACAGATAGGAGCAGAGTTAGGCCAGTTGGCCCATCAAATCTGCTTTGCCATTCAATCAGGGCCTTCTCCCCTCTGATTCATAGAACACAGAAAAATACAGCGCAGTACAGGCCCTTTGGCCCTCGATGTTGCGCCGATCCAAGCCTACCTAACCTACACTAGCCCACTTTCCTCCATATGCTTATCCAATGCCCGTTTAAATGCCCATAAAGAGGGAGAGTCCACCATTGCTACTGGCAGGGCATTCCATGAACTCACGACTCGCTGAGTAAAGAATCTACCCCTAACATCTGTCCTATACCTACCACCCCTTAATTTAAAACTATGCCCCCTCGTAATAGCTGACTCCATACGTGGAAAAAGGTTCTCATGGTCAACCCTATCTAAACCCCTAATCATCTTGTACACCTCTATCAAGTCATCCCTAAACCTTCTTTTCTCCAATGAAAACAGCCCCAAGTGCCTCAGCCTTTCCTCATACGATCTTCCTACCATACCAGGCAACATCCTGGTAAACCTCCTCTGCACCTGTTCCAGTGCCTCCACATCCTTCCTATAGTATGGCAACCAAAATTGCACACAATACTCCAGATGAGGCCACACCAGAGTCTTATTCCTTTACTAATCAATCTCTTTCTCAAATATACTCAATGATTTGGCCTCCACAGCCTTTTATAGCAATAAGTTCCACAGTGCGGCACGGTGTCTCAGTGGTTAGCATCGCTGCCTCACAGCACCAGGGAACTAGGCATCTCTGGGTGCTCTGGTTTCTTCCCACAGTCCAAAGGTGTGCAGGTCAGGTAGATTGACTATCCTAAATTGCCCATTGTCCAGGGACATGCAGGCTCAATGGATTGGTAATGGGAAAATGCAAGGTTACAGGGGATAGGCTAGGGGGCTGAGTCTGAGTGGGATGGTCTTTGGAGGGTCAGTGTGGACTCAAAGGGCCAAATGGCCTGCTTCCACATTGTGGGGACTCTATGATTCACAAACTCCCCACCAGGTGTCTGAAGAAATTCCTCTTCATCTAAAAGTTGTCCCTTCATTCTGAGGCTGTGCCTTGGGTCCTGGTCTCTCCTAATGCTGGAAACATCTTCTCCACATCCACACTATCCAGGCCTCTTCATATTCTGTAGGTTTCAATCAGATTCCCCCTGCATCCATCCTTCTAAAGTCTATCAAGTACAACCTAGAATCCACAACCACTCCACATATGACAAGCCCTTCACCCCTGGTTCCATTTACCAGCGGAATGGGTCTGGGTGGGATACACTTTGGAGAGTTAGTGTGGACTTGTTGGGCCAAATGGCCTGTTTCCACTCTGTAGGGATGCTGTGATTCTTGTAAGCCTCCTCTGGACCCCCTCCAACACCAGTACATCCTTTCTTAGATGTGGGACCTAAAACTGCTCACAAAATTCCAAATACTGTCTGACCAGAGCCTTATACAGCCTCAGCAGTACCTCCCTGTTCTTGTATTCTAGCCGTCTTGAAATGAAAGCTAACATTGCACTTGCCTCCCCAACTGCCAACTGAACGTGTAAGTTAACCTTCAGAGAATCCTGAAATAGGACTCCCATGTCCCTTTGTGGACAGATTTCGGAGGCATTTCCCTATTTAGAAAATAGTCGGTGCCCTTATTCTTCCTACCAAAGGGCATAACCTTGCACTTTCCCACATTGTATTCCCTCTGCCTACTCTCCTAACCTGTAAGGTGCTTCTGCAGCGTCCCTGCCACCTCAACACTACCTGACCCTCCAACTATCTTTGTGTCATCTGCAACCTTAGCAACAAAGCCCTGTATAATGTGAATAGATTTGGTCGCCATATTGGCTCCTGCGGAACTCCACTACAGCACCAACTACCATCCTGAAAAAGATCACTTTATCCCTTTTCTCTACCTTTTGCCAATCAGCCGATTCTCCAACCATCCTCATCTGTCCTTATCTTGTCCAGGCACCTAATCTTAGAGGTGTAGCTGAAATACACTGACTTGTCAAGGATGAATTGAAAACCTTTTATACCCAGCCTCAATTCATATAGATTGTCCTAGATATTTCAGGGAGTGAGGAGCTGTGGGTATTGTTTTTAGCCTCTGAACTAGAAGCTCAGGGTTTGGGTCCCATACTAGGGCTTGATAGACAAGATATTGCAGTCATTAAGTAGTCCAACAGGTAGGGGATGAACTTGTAAATCCTTCCAACAGTTAGAGAGGGAGAGATTCCTGATCAGCCAAATGATGAGGGAAAAAGATTAGAATCTCTCCAGCCCTAATTATAAGAGTCAAAGAGTGTGGTGTTGGAAAAAGCACAGTCAGCCAGGCGGCATCCAAAGGAGCAGGGAATCAACATTTTGAGCATGAGCTCTTCATCAGGAAATTGGTTATGAAGAGCTTATGCTCCAAGTGTTGACTCTCCTGCTCCTCTAATGCTGCTTGACTGTCTGTATTTTTTTAGCATCACACTTTCTGACTCTGAGCTCCAGCATCTGCAGTCCTCCACTTTCTCCTTGCTCTAGCTGTAACCCCAGACAATAAGATGCAAATAGATGTGAAGGTTCCCACGGCAGCTCAGAGTCTTTGAGTGAACTGGAAGATAACAGCATCACTGAGGAAGTGCTGCACTGTCAGAGGAGCTGTCTTTTGAGTGGATATCATTTCAAGGCCCATTTCAATTTGGTGTAAAAAATCCCACAGCATTATCTGAAGACGAACAGGGGAAGGTGCTGTTTGTTAAGATAAAATATTAGAGCATAAAAGGTCAAGGGGCAAGTTAGTGTGGGTGTTCAAAATTAAGAGAGTTTTTTTCAGAGTATATCAGGAGGAATCATTTCCCTTGGCAAGAAGCATAAATTTAAAACTATTTAGGGCAGAAATGTGCACAATTTCTTTTAATGCTGTAACTCTTTGTAATGGTTGACTGTTCATATAATAATGGACCAGACCAAACCTCCTCAAAATAGTCAGAAGATAGTGTAGACCTTAGCTTTTCTCATTTTAAAGATAATATGAGGTATTACATTCCAGATGCAATTTGATTGGTCAAACTATCGGATTTAAAGCAAAACACTCGTTATTCATCTGCTTTGTTAAAATACAACAAAGGAAAGAAGGAATTGGGATAACCTAACCCTATTGGAAAACTAACAAAATAATAGCTACAGTAACTATTACTAATGAACTGCTTCACTATAGTAACATCCCATAACCACACCCTTACAAAAGGCAAATTCAGAAAACAGAAGATCTCACATACAACTCCATTAACCCAAGAGGAAAAATATTGAAAATACTCTGAGAGAGTGTCACAGATGGGAGAGATTTACTGCAGCTTCCAACCCTCCAGCAACAACTGCTGAACGCTAAAACTAAAACTCCTTGTCCTGTGGGAGCTTGACCCCACCCATTCAGGCTGCTTCTATTGTTCCAACTTTTAAAAAACCCAAGGCCTCACACACTATTTATCTAGTGGCTCTGGTAGACAGTTCAGAACCTCTGCCTTAAAACCTCTCTTAAATAAAAACCAGATCAAAATAAACTCTTAAAGCCACAGCATCATCACAAATATGTAGCAGTTGAAGAAAACACTGAAAGTACCTGTTGCTCCAATCGCCTCTGAGGGGTCTCGGCTTCATTGACCAGGATTCTGAAAGGGAACACAGACACTGTTAGATACCAGAGCTGGAACACAGCCAGAATATCCAGGAGGAGGCGATGGGGAAACTTCGACATTAAGCAAGAATCTTCCTTTTGTTCACTACACAGTCACCACTGAAAAAGGGGTGATTACCAAAAAGCAACCAGAGTAGCCATTCCAACAATAGTCCAAATTGAACACATTACTCACCCCTTGCAAGAGGTTTGGAAAATATATCTAGTTGAAAAGGCAGACTACCTTTCTTCCATTCATACGACGTTTCTAAAGGCTGTATTCACTGGAGCAAAGACTTGGATTGAGTTACTCCTCCATTTAAACACCAATGGAGGTAAACTGCCCAGACTTTTGACTTGGAAAATTGTCAGCACTTTTTCCTCACGATGGAGGGAGGAGTTGGGTATCCCTCATCGCTAGATATCAGTTTGGTGGGCAGCTTCACTATGTGGAGGAAAGGGTTTTAAGCCCAGCCCAGCGGCGGCTCTAACCATCCAGCTCTGGATCTGTTTGGAGATGGTTTCCCTATTACCTTCAGCCAGCCATCACTCGAGTGGCTGGGAAGAGACAACACCTTAACGCCTCACAACCAGTAATGAAACTGACTTTCCAAATGTTAAAGAAACTCATGGGGGGTATACATACTGTACATTTCTTAACATCTTGGTCAATATTTATCCCTCAGCCACAAAAATAGATTAGATGGCCATACAATCCTAACAATGTGGAAAAAGCCATTTGGCCCATCGATGCTTCAAATAGCCACCCACCCTGCCCCATCTCCCTACCCTACCCCAATGACCCCTACATTTCCCATGGTTAATCAACCCAGCCTGCACATCTTTGGACTATGAGAGGAAACCAGAGCAGCACCCACACAAACTCCTAATAGATATTCACCCAAGGGTGGAATCAAACCCAGGTCCCTGGCACTGAGGTAGCAGTACTAACCACTGAGCCATTGTGGAGCCCCAGTACTGTTCACAGGGGTTGCTGTGAGCAAATTGGTTGCCATGTTTCCTATTAGATTAGATTAGATTACTTTTTTTTAGATTAGATTAGATTACTTACAGTGTGGAAACAGGCCCTTCGGCCCACCAAGTCCACACCGACCCGCAACCCACCCATACCGTACATTTACCCCTTTACCTAACACTACAGGCAATTTAGCATGGTCAATTTACCAGACACGGGGAGAATGTGCAAACTCCACACAGTCACCTGAGGCGGGAATTGAACCCGGGTCTCTGGCGCTGTGAGGCAGCAGTGCTAACCACTGTGCCACCGTGCCCACCATATTGAAAAGTACTTTTTAAAAAAAGATTAGATTACTTACAGTGTGGAATCAGGCCCTTCAGCCCAAATCAACCCTCTAAAGAGCAACCCACCCAGACCCATTCCCCTACACCTAACACTACGGGCAATTTACCATGGCTAATTCACCTAAACCTGCTCATTTTCGGACTGTGGGAGGAAACCGGAGCATCTGGAGGAAACCCACGCAGACACAGAGAGAATGTGCAAACTCCACACAGACAGTTGCCTGAGGCAGGAATTGAACCCAGGTTTCTGGCGCTGTGAGGCAGTATTGCTAACCACTGTGCCACCATGCTGCCAAATGACTTCATGTCACAAAGCATGGTATCATATCACAAAATCATGAAAAGCCATATGCAAATGCAAATCTCCATTTCAGCCCTGATTCTTTAATGAGCAATAATTCTGCCTTTTGCTTTCGCCTACAGTATCTAAATAAATTGACATCCGCTAACTGATCAACAGACCAATTTTGATTGGTCCTGTGTGAGTGAAAAAGACCAGAATGTCCAGGAGGAGGCGGTGCGATGTGGTCTCATTAGCCTGTTTCTTTCTGACCTACCATTTATCAAGTTTTGTAATTTTATATCAGAGTCAATCCTGACACGCTGCTGTCAGTCCCAGAACTGATGAGGTTTCTTCCTGCAATTATACTGTTTAGATTAGATGGTGAGCGAGGGCAATACAGGACAGCAAGAGTGTGAATGCAAATGAAGACATGCTGGTTGTACATACACTGCTCACAGTTGTGTTATTTTGACATGTGCTAGGGTTGCAATGCAATCCCACAGATGAAACGTCTGGAAACATTCCCATCCAACGACCATTGTTTCATGTGTATGCAACTATACAATGAGTGTCAAAATACTGAAGCACTCAGTGCCTAAAGCACTCCATTGTGGAGTAAAGGCCAACTATACCTTTATTCTAAGAGTAACTACTGAGCATGTACATAAGTACCTAAGCCCTCTTTTACTATCTCTTGTGTAGAGTTATGTTCAATAAAGTCTGTGAATGTTCACCCTTGCAACATGGTGACAGCGTTGATGAGACCCACAGATTCTGAGGCAAGTGGCAAGAAGTGCCTGAAACCTAATGGGTTGCTGTGGGAGAAGGATATGTTCCAACACCCCCGTCCCCTCCATCTGAGAACCGAAGTGGGGGTTAAAAATCCAAAAAACAGGTCAGTGGCATCATGTGGTGGGTGAAGGAATGGTGAGCCTTTTCTGAAAGCAAACCCATTGATTCGAACAACTCATCAATACAAATCCAACCCAGAGAATTACTGTCCTTTCCCTGCCTACTCTCAGTCTTCAAGTTTGGAAAAGGGTCATCAACAGTGCTACCAAAAGGCAATTGCAAAATAATAATCTGCTTAATGACACTCAGTTTTAGTTCCACTCGCACAACTCAGCTCCTGACCTCATCACAGTCTTGGTCCAATCAAGGACAATGAGAACGGAGATGAGAGAAATTGCCTTTGGCATCAAGGCTGCATTTGACCAAAGGAGTCTGAACAAACCTGGTGTCAGGGGCTATCAGGGGAATGTGCTCCACTGGTTGGAGTCATATGTGGCACCCAGGAAGCAGGTTGTAATTGTTGGAGGTCAGTCATGACAGCTCCAGGATATCTCTGCAGGAATTCCTCAGGGTCGTGTCCCTGGCCCAGCCATCTTCAGCTGCTTCATCAATGGCCTTCCCTGCATCATAGGCTCCATTTGCAGCAGCTGGAATGGTGAGAGCAAGGACTGGGGGGATGGCGGGAAGGTAAATTCCCCTCTTAAAGATTTACCATGTGAATAGGCGGAGTGAAGGCTCAAAAGGGGTGGACGTGGACACAGACACAGGGATTGCTGGGCACGTGAACTGATATACTCAGGCAGTGGCTGACACTATCCGCATAGTGTCTCCATCCCGTCCTCCTCTAACCAAAAACGAAAGACTGTGTGGGGAGCGTTAGTAAGGTAAGGATTTTCTTAATCTCTTTTGGTAATTTGCAGAGGGGATGGAGGCGAGGGCAGTCGCAGACTCCTCCTGCAGGATGTGGGATGTGACCCTGTTGAGTTCACCTGCGAGAAGGACACCCAACTCCAGCTCCTCACAGACCGCGTTAGGGAACTGGAGCTGGAGCTGGATAAACTTCGGATCATTCGGGAGGAGGAGGGGGTGATAGAGAGGAGTTATAGGGTAGTAGTCACGCCTCAGGTACAGGATAAAGTTAGCTGAGTGACCGTCAGGAGAGGGAAAGCGAATAGGCAGACAGTGCAGGGATCCCCTGTGGCCATTCCCCTCAAAAATAAGGATACCACTTTGGATACT